>NC_092761.1:66583016-66886046 GCF_047496795.1 Chiloscyllium punctatum | reverse complement strand
ATTGTCAGTGCCTAATATTCACATTTAAAAAAGGATATTGGGAAATTCATTCAAATTTGTGGATTCTTAATTCTTATCAGATTCAAATTTCTTAATTCTGATGGGTCAACTCCCAATGAGCTTTTCAGTAGGAATCAATGGCTACTAATGAAACAGGTACATATCATTGATTTTTCTTCTTCATTGATTAGGCCACTTTTGGAATACTGTGAGCAATTCTGGTCTCCCTGTTATAGAGAAAAACTTGAAAGAGTTCAGAAAAAATTAATAAGAATGTTTCTGGATTTGGAGGGTTTGAGCTATAGGGAGTGGCTGAATAGGCTGGGGCTGTTTTCCCTGGAACATCGGAGAATAAGGGGTGACCCTATAAAGGTTTATAAAATCATGAAGGGCACAGATAGGGTAAATAGACAAGGTTTTTTCCCTGGGATGGGCAGTCCAGAACGAGTAGGCATAGATTTAAGGTGAGAGGGGAAAGATTTAAAAGGGACCTGAGGGACAACTTTTTCACCCAGAAGGTGGTGCGTGTGTGGAATGAGCTGCCAGAGGAAGTGGTGGAGGCTGGTACAGTTACAGTATTTAAAAAGCATCCGATGGTTACATGAATCGGAAAGGTTTAGAGGGATATGGGTGAAATGCTGGCAAATGGGACTAGATTTATTTGGGATAGCGAGTCAGCATGTTTCCATGCTGCACATCTCTATTACTCTAGTCCTGGATTATTGAGACTAATTATTGCAGCTTTCTTTCTGGTCTTGGCGAGACAGACAGAACTTGAAGGTCCATTATATAAAAATACAAAGTGGTGGAGAAATCCAGGAGGTCTAGCAGAAGGAGAAACAATGAATGAATTGAGTCTGATGGGACTTATTTTTCCACACAGCACTTCTAGCTGAAAATTGTTGCAAATGCTTCAGCCTTGCCTATTGCATTGATGTGCAAGTCTTCCCAATCATTGAGGATGAAAATATTTATGGAGCCTCCTCCTTCCATTGTTTAATTGTCCATAACCATTCAAAACATGATGTGGCAGGACTGCAGAGCTTGGAGCTGATCCATTGTTTGCAGAATCACTTTGCTCTATTTATCACCTGCTGTTTATACTGTTCGGAACACAAGTAGCTGTGTGTTGTACCTGCACAAAGTTGACATCGCATTTTTAGCAATGCCTGGTGCTGATCCTGGCTGCACTCTTCATTGAACCAGGATAAATTCCCTGGCTTCATAGTAATAGTGGAATGGAGGATAGGCTGGGCCATGACCTTGTAGATTATGTTGCAGCACAATTCAGTTGATGGCTCACAGCACCTCATGGATGACCAGTCTTGAGTGGTTAAATCTGTGTGAAGACAATTGTGCCACACAACACAATAGAGGACATCTTCAACATCAATATTTCACCTCCACAAGAATTCTGCTGTGGTCACTTTTTCCAATACTGTCACGGACAGATGTTTTTGTGGTGAACAGATTTTTGAGGATGAGGTCAAACACAATTTAGTCCTTAAAACCTGCTGCAGACCTATTTTACCAGCTATGTCCTTCAGACTCGACCAGCTTGATCAATAGTAGTGCTGACAAGACACTCTTCGTGATGAAATATCCCACACAGAATACATTCTATATCCTTGCCACCTCCTTCAAGATTCCTTTTTCAATGGTAGTCAATATTGAGGAGTACTGATTCATCCAAACAAGAACATTGGTATGTGGTAGCAAGCAGGAGATTTCCACGTGCATGCTTGACCTGATGCCATCAGAGGGTGTGAAGTCAAAACCGAGGATTCACAAGGTAAAACACATCACATTATCTACCACTGTGCCCTCACTTCTTCCAGGTCAGTTCTCTCTGGGACAGAACAGCCCCAGGAATTGTGTTTGGCAGGTACGTGGTAATGTAAATCTTTAAGAGGTGCAGGTGAATTCCAAAGATATTTCTCATGAGTGAATTAAAGTTAATGTTGTAGCAGTGCATTTGTTCATGTTTTAAATTAAATACAAAATTATTTCCTTTTATGTTCAAAGTAAAACATTAATCAACTGTTTTATGACCTCAAGAGGGAAGACACAGCCAAACTGTTTCATAAAATACATTTACACAGGAAATGCATGTTCTTAAATTTGTAAGTTATGAAAAGAGATTCATTTAAAATTCTGCTCACATATTACAAGTTTCTGAGATTGTTTTATAATTAAAGTTTGAGAATTAACCTGATATAACGAGTAGGTTACTCTGTCATTCCGTTTTAGTCTCGATCCAAAGTTCAGTGGGAGCAACTTAATATTGTCTGAACGTCAATTAAAGTTTTATTCTCGCAGACGGTTGGCAAGCTGGTTGGCTTTGTGCTAATGCTTAAAAGCAGTGAATTTGTTTAATTAATCAAAGTCCAACAGCTCACACAGGAACTGATTAAGCTTCACAGCACCAGTTACAATTATAGGACGGTACTGTGTAGCCCCTTTCCTGAAACAGGTTGCCAGCACTTTGATTTTCCCATATTCACAGAGCTCAGACTTGCATGTCAAACAAAGTGTCGTAGTGTGTAAATGTAGCAAGAGATGGAGAACACAAAAAAGATGGAGAGAGAGAACTTTCATAAAGCCTTTGACAAACATGGTAGACTAATTTGTAATTCAGGGAGAGCTTGCCAATTGGATACAAAATTGGTTCAACAGTAGGAGACAGAGAGTGGTCGTGGATGGTTGCTTTTGGACTGGAGAGCTGTGACCAGCAGTGTTCCACTGGGACCGGGGCTGGGTCCATTTTTGTTTGTCATTTTCTTAAACGATTTAGATGAGAATATTGAAGGCATGATTATTAAGTTTGTGGATGGACACCAAAATTGGTGGTATAGTAGACAGTGAAGAAGGAGATCTAAAATTACAAAGAGACCTTGATCAATTAGATCAGTGGGGTAAGGAGTGGTAGATAGAGTTTAAGTTGGATAAATGTGAGGCATTGAATTTTGGTAAAACAAACAAGGGCATGATTTTCTCAATTAAAAAGAGGGCCTTGCATGGTGTTGTGGACCAGAGAGACCTAGGGGTTTATGTACATAATTCTTTGAAGTTTGCCTCACATGTAAATCGGATGGTTAAGAAGGCATTTAGCATGCTTGCTTTTCATTGGTTAGACCTTTGAGAATAGGAATTGGGATGTCATGTTGAGGTTGTACAGAATGTTGGTGACATGTCTTCTGGAATATTGTGTTCAGTTCTGGTCGCCCTATTATTAGAAGGATATTATTAAGCTAGTGAGGATTCAAGAGAGATTTATCAGAACGTTGTCAGGAATGGAAGGTTTGAGTTATAAGGAGAGGTTGATTAGGCTGGGACTTTTTTCACTTGAGTGTAGGATGTTGCAGGGTGATCTTACAGAGATTTACAAAATCATGAGGGGTATAGATAGATGAATGGCAGGTGTCTTTACACGAGGATTGGGGATTTCAAGACGAGGGGACATACTTTTAAGGTGAGAGAACAAAGATTTTAAAAAGACATGAAGGGCATCGTTTTTACAAAAAATGATTCATGTATGGAATGTACTTCTAAAGGAAACATTGGATGTCCACAAAGTTGCAACATCTAAAAGCCATTTGAGTAAGTGCCCAAGTAAGAAATGTTTGGAGTAATATGGGCTAAACACAGGCGAGTGGGAATAGTTTAGTTTGGGATTATGCTCAGCATGGACTGGTTGGACCGAAGGGTCTGTTTCAGTACTGCATGACTCTATGACTCTATAAACAGAGAGATAATTGGCTTCTTTAAAACAGGGAACTGAGAATAAATTGTATCTCTCTGAATCGCATCATGACCCAAATTGCTGCTGCTGGCAATAATTAAGCCTTCTGGCATTTGCTGAGGTTTATTGTGCAAGCTCCTTTATTCTTTGAATATTTATAGAAAATAGAGGTGCCACAGGCAAGCTGAATAGTTTATACAAACATAAACCAAAGAAAACCCACAATAAATCTCCTCTGTGGCTTTTGTGCATTCTACCACTAGCAAAAATTATCTTTGTTGAAATTTTTTGATCCCATTACAGGGTTTCCCCAATTTATGATTGCCTGACTGACGAACACAGTCTCATCGAGGGGTGTAATTTTAAAGCCCTGACGCCAACATTTCTTGTCCTTATAAATGGCCCCTTTTTAGTGTCTAGCTTATTGTTCCAACTTGAATGCAAATTACTTGTAAACAGACTGCATGATGACTCCCATTTGCAACTTGGAGACTGTTTATGTATGCTGCAAATTTTGCAATTGAGAACCTACATCTGGGGACATTGTGGGCGACGGAACACCCAAAGTGCCGTGGAACAGTCTCAGCCTGGGAGAACCACCTTCATGATCATGGTCTCTTCCCTGCCAGGTAAATACTGCTCACTAAGGAAATCTTGCCCCATTGAGTCTATAGCTAAAGAAGTAAGGACATATGTTGCCTGATTCAGTTAATATTTGACTTTTCAATAAATTATTAAGATGTATGTCTGCCCTGATAGGACAAATTGCATACTTTACGTGAGAGCTTATATTAATATTCTAAAATAAAGTTATATATTTTCTCTGAAAATTTATCACAAAGCTACTGAGTGTTCTCTGATGCAGAGTTGTACGATTGAGACACAATTATATGCGCTAGCTCAGAGTGGAGGCGAACTGGATGGTTGCACTTTGTTGAGAAGCACAACAAAATATATAAATGCATTGAAGCAATAATCTTCAAGAAATGGAAAATATTAAGAACTGAAGAAACATCGTTCTTCTTTGTGTGTATCCTGTCAACCATACTCGTCCAGTGTTTAAATACAGAGCTCCTGGATTTAGAAATAATAACTTTGCTTGTATGCATACAGGTTGACAGGTTATGAGGCCATAAAACATCCAGTATGTGTCCAAGTAACTAAGATACATCCCGATTGTAGTTGTGACATCAATATTGTGTCTTACAATCAGAGTCATAGAGATGTACAGCATAGAAACAGACCCTTCTGTCCAACCCGTCCATGCCGACCAGATATCCCAACCCAATCTAGTCCCACCTGCCAGCACCCGGCCCACATCCCTTCAAATCCTTCCTATTCATATACCCATCCAAATGCCTCTTAAATGTTGCAATTGTAACAGCCTCCATCACTTCCTCTGGCAGCTCATTCCATACACATCTTGTATACATGTTTAGCAGGAATCTTATTTCTCCCACATTTGAGAATAAGATTGTTGTTTATTGCCTCAACTAATATATGGATAGCAAAATTAGTGAGGTTTACATTTAAAAAAAAACTTACTTAGAAGATGTGAGACTAACTCAAAGACCAGCATTTATTACCCATTATAAATTGTTGTTTATTGCCTCGACTAATATATGGATAGCAAAATTTGTGAGGTTTACATTTTTTTAAAAAACTTACTCAGGAGATGTGAGACTAACTAGAAGACCAGCATTTATTACCCATTATAAATGCCATGAGAATATGCCAGTGAATCATTGTTTTGAACTGCTGCAGTTCATCCAATGCATGTGTGTGCTGGGATTGAGGAGATTGCAAATTTTTGACCAAACAACAGCAAAGACAGAGTGTTATATTTCGAACAAGGCTGACAACTGACTTGGAGGTGAACAGGCAGTTGATATATCCTCACTCACATGTTGCTCTTGTTCCTCTAGGTAATCATGGCCACAGGTTTGAAACGTGTTGGCCAAGTAACCTCGGCGAATTGTAAAATTTTACCTCATCTTTAGATGATGCACTGTATTGTTACTCTGAATCATTGGTGGAGGGAGTAAATGCTTAAGGTCAAACAAGTGCGATACTTGGTTTCTAATGGTGTTGAATTTCCTTATCATTGCTGGTGCTATACTCAGCCACATGAACTGTGGGGGAATAAGGGAGAGGGAGTGGTTAGAGTTAGGAGTTATTTTGTCTGCCCTATGTGCTGCAGATAATGGACAAACATTGATGCGTCAATTTGAGTTATTCACCTGACACATTCACACAAAATTCCTTGCCTCTGATCTGCTCTTTACTTATATTATTCACATGTCTTCCAGGTCAACGATAACCCCATGAGATATTGGTTCCACAATAATAACACTGTTTATTGTCAAAAGGAGTTGGTCAGATGCCCTGTGATTGGAGATGGTCACAGTCTAGCATATGACCAAATCTGAATGTTGTTCAAGTCTTGCCACATACAGACACAGATGGCTTACTTAGTTGTAAATGGAATGGAATTGAACTTTATGCAATTGTCACTCAACATCTTCACTTCCAACATTATGATAGATCATGGTCACTGTTGAAGTGAGTGAAAGCTTTGGATTTCGAACAATGCTCGAAAGACTTCCTGCAATGATGTCCTGGGATGAGATGATTTGTGCTCTTCGTCTAAAGCCAATGGGGAGCTTGGCCTCTATTCGAATTGGCTTAAGTTTTGCGAATGACTCCCTGATGCCAAAGTGTTATTTCGATAACTCATCTCATTTCTTGAGTATAACTGTTTTGTCCCATAACTGGCCAAAACTGTAAGGAGTAGAGTGGTGTTGGCAACATCCTAACTAAGTATAAGTGAGCAGGCGTTTGTCACTTGATAGGAGTGTTTTTGATACCATTCCTCACTTTGCTGATGACTAAGAATAGACTGATGGGGCAGTAACTGGCCAGATGAATTTGTTCTCCGTTTTGTGAAGATGACAAACATGGGCAGCTTTGTTGGTCAGATGTCAGCATTGTAATTCAATCGAAACATCTTGGCTAAAGACATGGCTCATTCTGGAGCACAAGGCTACAGCTGAGATGTTGTCAGATCTATATTCTTCACAGTATCTAGTGGAGAGAATCATGTGGAGTGAATCCCATGATTCGAAGATTGATGTTGTAATGCTGAGAATGTACAGAGAAGGGTGAGACAGGTTATTGATTTACAATGTTTGGTTGAAAATGATTCACCCTTGTTGTTTGTACTGATGCGCTGAACTCTATCTTTTGGATAGGAAGTATTTGTGGGGATTCGTCCTGTCATTAGTTAATTGACTACCAACATTTATCACTCGATTTGACAGACCTGCAGAGTTTTACTCTGATTTATTATAGAGTCATAGAGATGTACAGCATGGAAACAGACCCTTCGACCTGTCCATGCTGACCAGCTATCAAACATTTGCTTCTAAAGGTTGCTTTTGCTCTATACCATGTTTAAAGCTCTACATTGTCACTTCACCAGCTTGACATCACTTGTTCAAGTGTGTCTGGTGCTGCTTCCAGAATGCTATTGAAGTGAGACAATTGATTGAGATTGATATTTAAAAGGAGAGAATAGATAAATGAAGCCATGAACGCCTTTACTCAATGTGATGGGAATATAGCCAATACTGTGAGCATGATGGGACATTTGGGCAATTCTCTGGGATCTTAGCTTAGAATGTAAATTTATACAACTGAACGACCTTCACAGTTTGAATCAACAGACTCAAAGTGATTAGGAAATAAGGAGACATTGTTAGGACTAAATGTGATAATAAATATCCGGAGCGAATGAGTACATGAAAAAGGACACCTCTTTCTCTTTTATTGACAAGGATATGGAATGTAAGTCAGTGACAGTATGAATATAGTCAGTGACAATTGAACTGTAAAAATATACAAATGGAAGTAAAAATTAAGATGACAACAGTCACACTTACTTTGTATGAGGGAGAGACCATGATGGATGGTAACCAAGCGTGTCACCAATTAGATATTTAACAACAAAGTCTGTAAGTGTGGACAAGACTCAAAGTGGTTGTTTTGTACTATAGCACTCTCCTGAGTCCTTCATTAGATCAGGATTGATATCATATAAACACAGATAATTTGCTTACTGGCAGAGTAGATAATGGGAAATGCTGGGTCACGAGGTTACAGATTGTGGTTGGGTGCAATTTTGCAGTTGCTAATAACCCACAATGTCTCATAAGTGTCCATACTAACTCCAGGGCATCACTGCAGGAATTCCACAGGGTAGTGTCATTGGCTCAATCATGTTCAGTGCCTTCATCAATGACTTTCCCTCCATCATAAAGTCAGAAGTAGGGATATTCTCTGTTGAGTTAGAGTGTGGTTCATCTCAGATACTGAACGAGTTTGTGGGTCACGTCAGATACTAAAAGAGTCCACGACCATGTTCACCAAGACCTGGACAATATCTAGTCTTGGTTCGATAAGTAGCAAGTAAGACAGTACAATTTTGGTTATCCAAACATTGATTATCCAAATGTCGGACTACGTGAACAAGATCTCAAGGTCCCAATGCTTGGGACACTCCTCGTAGTCATTATCCAGATGCTCGATTATCCATACAAAATACTCCCCGCCTGTGTTGTTTGGATAATCGAGGTTATTCTGTGTTTATACTACATGAGTGCACAGCAGTGACCACCTGCATGAGAGGTAATGAACCAATGTCCCTTGACGTTCAATGGCTTTACCACTGAATCCCCACTTTCAACATCTTGGGAGATATGGCACAGACATGGTGGGGCAAAGAATTTGTTTCTATGCTATAGGACTCTATACCATTGACAAGATACTGAACTGAACTAGCTGTATGAATATTGCAGCAACATAATCAGGTCAAAGGTTTGGAGTTCTGTGGCAATTAATTCACCTCCTGACTTCCCAAACCCTATCTGCCATCTACAAGACAAAAGTCAGGATGTGTGACAGAATGTTTTCCACTAGACTGGATGAGTGCAGATTCAATGCTCAAGAAGCTTGACACCATTCAATCCATTGGACTGGCAAGCCATTCACCACCATTAATACTGACTCACTTCACCACTGATACATAATGGCAGCAGTGTGTACCATCTACAGGATGCACTGTAGTGTCTTAACAAGGGTCCTCTTACTGCACCTTCCAGACCATGATCTCTACCATCAGGAAGTTCACTGACAGTAGATGCATGGAAACATCATCATGTGCGAGTTCCCCTCCCCAAGGTATTCCATCCTGACCTGAAAGCAGATAGCTGTTACTTCATCATCGTTGGGTCAAAGTCTTGAAATTCCCTTCCTGACAGCATTAAGAGTGGCGTCACACACCAACAACTGGAGCAGTTCATGAAGGCAGCTCACTACTATGTCTCAAGGGCAATTAAGGATCTGCAATCTGGTATAGGAGGGGGCATTCGTTTGAATGAAGGTGGCTGGTGTTGTTCTTTTTTGCTCCTGGAATTATTAGCAGTGGTGACCTCTGCTGTTTGCCTTCACCAGAGGTGGAAGGTAGACCTGCATGAGCTGCTCCGGAGGCATAGGGAAAACTGGCAGTAGGGAAGTGAAATAAAAGGTTTATGAAGTGCAAGGCAGAGAAAATACCAATATCTTGGCAATCTCCTGTCAAACAGGGATAACATTATCTGAGAGAGAAAAAAAATGTTTTGCAATCTCTCTCCTAGTCCTGGCTGGGCTCTTCAATGAATTATATGACCACATGCAAGTTGTGTCTCACTGGGATCTCTGCACATATACTTTGTGTTTGCATCATAACAGTGATAATATGTCACTTGCACATAAAAGTATGTCCAGCTGCTGTGGACCCAGCAACATTGACTGAGTTGCTTCACTGTGCTTTATTACAGCAATCACATATCATGTGTCTGAGCCTTAAAATGGATCACATACACTAGTGGTGTTGCCAGTCCACTCGATCTTCACTGCACCAGTGCTCCAATTTGACATGTCTATCAATCACACTACTGAGGAATTTACTGTCTTCCAAATGTGTGATTTCAAGACAAGGCATGAAGACAGATTGCTGGTTTATCACAGTTAATCTTTTAATTAGTTAATCAATTTCTACATATTCTACCATAAAACTCATCCAACTAAAAGCTGCACAAAGTGAAGGATGCTACTGACAGACTGTCCTCTGATCATTTAGAAGTGACAGCAACTCTCTATCTTTCAGCCCAAGAGAAATAAATGTAATTTTCAGTTAGATGCCTTCAATGTTTTCAAATACATGTCAGTTTCTTAATAAACATAGGAACATAGGAAAAGGAGTAGGCCAATCAGCCCCTTGAGCCTGATCAGTTTTTAATGAGATTGTGGCTGGGTTTTGGCCTAACTCAACAGATCTGCTTCTGGCCCATTTCCTTAATACCTTTGCTTCACGAAAAAAAATCTATCTCAGATTTAAAATTAGCAACTGATCCAGCAGCAACTGCTATTTCAGGAAAAGAGCTCCAAACGTCTCCCACTCTTTATGTGTAGAAATACTTCCTAAAATCATTCCTTAGTGGTCTGGCCCTAATTCTGGATGATAGTCTCTAGTTCTAGAATCGCCAACTAGTTGAAATGGCTTATTTTTATTCAACCTGTCTTTTCCAGTTTATATCTTGAAGATTTCAAACAGATCACCCCTTAACCTTCTAAATTCGAGTGAAAACAGGTCTCGTTTGCATAATCTCTCCTCATTACTTCACCCTGAAGTTGAGTTATCATTCTTGTAAACAGATGATGTACTCCCTTCAAGGCCAATATATCCTTCCGAAGACATGGTGCCAGACATGCTCGCTCTACTCCAAGTGGGATTAGATTAGATTAGATTACTTACAGTGTGGAAACAGGCCCTTTGGCCCAACAGGTCCACACCGATCCTCTGAAAAGAACCCACCCCCTCTATATTTACCCCTGACTAATCCACCTAACACTACGGGCAGTTTAGCATGGCCAATACACTTAACCAGCACATCTTTGGACTGTGGGAGGAAACCAGAGCACCCGGAGGAAACCCACGCAGACACGGGAGAATGTGCAAACTCCATACAGACAGTTGCCTAAGGCAGGAATTGAACCGGGGCCCCTGACGCTGTGAGACAGAAGTGCTAATCACTGAGCCACTGTGCTGCCCCATCCAACTAGAGTTTTGTGTACTTTCAGGATAACTTCTTTACCTTTATACTGTAGTCCTCTGGATATAAAGGCTGGCATTCTATTAGATTTCTTATTATTTTCAGCACTTGTTTGCAATGTTTTAAAGATCTATGCATCTGAATCTCCATTTCTCCTTGGACATCCACTGTATTTAATGCTACACCATTCTAGAAAGTACCCTGATCTGTCCTTTCTCAGTCCAAAATGGATAACCTCTCACTTGCTGATATCAAATTCCATCTGTCACAATTTTGCTCATTCAGTTAATCCAACAATCTCCCTTTGTCATGTTATGCGATCATTTACACTGTTTGTCATCAGCAAATTTGGATACATGCTTTCTATGCCATTATCCATTTTGTTAATAAGTAGTGTGAATAAGTGAGTCACTGACACAGATATTTGTGGGACACTAAATTTTAAAAAAATCCAAAGGAATGTGGACCATGGAAATCAGAACCATGAACAGAGATTGCTGGAAAAGGTCAGTGAACATGGCAGAGAAAGCACAGGTAACTTTCCAGGTCCAGTGACCCTCCTTCAGAACATCTTCTGTACCATGGAATTTTGCCCAGATATAACTGAAAAAAGTAAGGCTTTTCTAGCCTTTATCCTTTACCCTCACATTCATCCCACGCTCCATCCTTGCCCTCTTATCCACCTGTGCCCAAGGCCATTCATGGACCCCAAGCCAATCTATTTCTTCATCTCATCCATGCCTTCATCCCAGGTAATGGTAGTTCCATGTCCATTCACATACAACATAGTGTAGAGAACCAGCGAACCTTATAGGGACAACAGAATATTGGATAAAGGTTTTGAAGTTTTATTTAAGTATTCGGTTATCACTATAAACTTCATTGGTTCCACCTACGACAGTATATTGTATCTGTGTAGGCATGGGACACCATGTGAGTAGATATGGAAAAGGCAGAAAGTAATGGATAAAGTTTTTGATGGTTTAGTTATTACTTTTGACTTTCTACAAGCCAATAAACGTGTGAATGATCCAGACCCTTCTAAGTAATGGAACCAGCAAGATTTTAAACCTTTAATCATATATAAATACACGTGCAGCAAGAATAACAGCTGTTAATAATAACTGTTTTCTCAGGGGCTCTGTTGTTTAAACAGGCTAATCGATTTCTCAGCTCTCAGAAAAGCCTCATTATGTAACCTTGGCTAAAATTGGAGACCAGTTTGTGAGAGTGGGTGAGAGGCAGAGTTTGGCATGCAGGCGATGAGGAGGACCTTTTGAACTTACCTTTCAAAAAGGTTCCTCATGCAGACATCAGTTCATGGTACTTCTGAGCTGTCTCTAAAATGCCTAACCCCACAATGGAGTGAGCCAGGCCAGGACTGCATGGTGTGTGTTCTCAATCTGAATGGACCTACACCCTTAAAGGGCAGTGGTGGTGACTGGAAACCCTGGGATAAGCTTTAAGGTTCTCAGAGTTGAGACCCATCCACCATTTTCATTGTGTTCACCAACCCATTGAAAGTCCAGATGAGAGTTTTATCCTTTCTAATGTCAATAAAAGGTCTGATAAGGAATGCTCCCTTCCTCTGATGACAGACAAATCTTGCATTCTGCAGACACGAAGAGACTTAGAGAGGAATTGGTGAACCCATGTCTTCATATCCTTTGGGAATTTAAATGCATTTTCCCAACAATATTATTTCGCTCAGACTGCTGACCAATCGTAATGAGATTGCAGATTCTCCTGCTAATACTTGGCTAATGTGTTATCTAAAGTCTGAAATCAACTTTGTTGGCTTCATGGATGGAGCAGCAAAATAACACTGAATCAATTTATATTCTGCTGTTGAAGTGGGAATGGATGCATGACTCTGTTGACATTCTTTCCTCAAGTTTAAAACTTGTAATGACTGAATTGCCTGCCTATTGAGAAGGTTCCATTAGATATTTAATTGCAGGCAATTTATAGTCAAGAAAAATATTAGCAGTGCTGCAGGGTTTTCATGGAATCTTTAGTATTGTGTTTCCACACAACGGTCCATGAGAAGTTATGCAAGTGATGTCTCAACAGTAATTAAAAGGACTGTTTATTTTAAAAAGACACTTTGATGCCTTGGAGCAGCTTATCTAGCATGGAAATCCAACATTAGGCTACTGGGATTTTGTTATACACTTCTGTTTCGCTGGAATAATTTTACTGATAAATAAATCCTTTTTTCATTTTTCCTGATCCCAAAAACCTATCAGAGGAGATGGGAGCATATGGTTTGCAGTCCATATGAATTTGAGAGTGTTATGCTGTGAAAAAAGGTAACTGTTTGCCCAATGCCATGCTATTTCATTCACACTCACATCAGGAAACAAACTCGATACACAATGCTTATTGAAGCTGTCTTTGCATTGAGCTCAGAAGGTCTCTGTGTTAGAAAAGGCCCAATTGTGACAGCAACCTTGCTAGGAGTAACAATCACTTTTCACCTAATCTCTGTAGAGCAGGTCTTAACAATTCACCGCGGTCACCAAACATTTTTTGCTCTTATGCTGTGTACAAGCAAATGAGTTCCATGACCTTATTTTGTGAAAAGTCATGGTGGAAAACAACAGATTCAACTGCAGTTGAAGAGATTCTGTTCACTTGCATTTGGGAAAAAAAATTCTCCATCTTTCTTTCACCTATACTCAAAAATCTCTAAACTAGAAAAATGTTTTAATGATTATCAACACTGGTATTTCTATCCACTTAAAAATAGAATACACATAAAGATCAATAAAGACAAAATAATGCACCACAGCCATTGTCACTTAATATTGATTCACAGAAAATGACAGCCTGGTGCTTTGCTGATGAAGTTGTTCCCACACTTAGGTTGACACATTCATGCATCAGTGCACATGAGGTGAAATTGACAACAGATCTTTCTTACATAAACCTACATTATGATCCAGTGGTCATAGTTAACGATAGCCCTTGGCCAAACTGTATTTGTGAATTTCAAAGGTGTCCATACATGACTAATGGGAACTAGTGATGAGGAAGAGTATATTTCACAAGTTACTCCAACACCAAGTTTTAACGTTCTGGGCTCAGCAGTTCAGATGCAAAGTACATCTTATAAATGAAGCTGAATTCTGTGTTTGTGACGGAGTACAAAAGTCTTTCATTTGTTATTAAAAATAAGTCATTTGGTTTCATAATTAGACAATTGGCTGAAGTTTCCCAACCCCTGAACAATGTGAGCATTGGTGAGTCAGTTCGGAAAATATGCCACAGTTGGCAAAGTAAGCCTCTAGACATGGAGGAAAAAAGTCCAATTTTGCATCTAAGATTTGAACAGCAAAATGTGTATCCCCACTGTGAGAAAGAGATATTTATGCATGAATTTGCATCTCAGTATTGTTATGGACCAGGCCAGACTCTCTCAAAACATTTCAAGAAAGTAGCCCAGGCTGTAACTTTGCTAGTTGCTTTCAGCAGATGCAACGTGGAGATTCCACGAGGGATGCAGTTTGTCAAACCACATGGCTTTAAACAAATCAAAATTTATTTACAAGATTTCCAAAAGAAACACAAAGAAAAGACAACAGAATACAGAATAACTTAATCTATCTAAAAACCCAACAGATTATCCCAACTTAACGATGCTGTTCCAAATACTTGCAACAACCCCCATAAACATCCCTTGGCATAAAAGGTAAAATCAAACATGGGGTCTTACAGGAGAGAGGAGAAAGTGAGGACTGCAGATGCTGGAGATCAGAGTTGAAAATGTGTTGCTGGAAAAGCGCAGCAAGTCAGGCAGCATCCAAGGAGCAGGAGAATCGACGTTTCAGGCATCAGCCCTTCTTCAGAAGGGCTTCCTGAAGTAGGGCTGATGCCCGAAACGTCGATTCTCCTGTTCCTTGGATGCTGCCTGACCTGCTGCGCTTTTCCAGCAACACATTTTCAACTCTTACCGGAGAGATGCCAGAAAGATGGATGATCAGTGTGGACCTGCTTCTTTGGCTCCAGCAACTTTTACACTGCCTGATTGCTTTCAGTGTATAGCCAGACCAGAGAAAAACTGAGCTAGGATAACTGGCCACTCCCCTTTTATTGTATAAGCATTTTTAAAAAAACCTTAAAAGCCTTTTCCTGAGGCAGTATCAGTCAGCTATAATCAAATTAACCCTAAAACCCTTCAACTTAGACTTTTCGGCGTCTGTGTCTTTTACGACCTCTCTAAAAAAAAGGAGCAGCATCATTACAGTATGACTGATCATAGCCTCACTGATATGTGGTTTGTCATTCCCCCATGTGGCAGAGAGAAACTAGGCAGCAACAGTTTCCAAGATGGAAGACAGAGAAAATACCAGTGAGCTGCTTACTACTCTGGACCTCCATTTGGACAGCAGCCCCCAACATCTCGGGGGACTCTCTATAGCGGGTACAACATTCAGGTCATGTCCTCAGAAGCTGTCATTGGACAGATGCCAGTTTAAGCATATCAGCATGTTACACCTTTGACTTCCTTACAAGAAAGTTATTCACTTCAATGCTGAGCTTTAGAGTGCACCATTCATTGTAAAAGTTGCTGCCAGCCATTCTTCATGCAAGGCATCCATCACATTCATCGGAGCAAAGTACATCTCAGGGATCATCATTAGTTTCTTTTTTTTTCACCATTCTGAACAGACTTTATTATGTATATTTTTCACCACCACCAGGAAACTACCTGGCCATGTGGCCAATTGTATGCTGTCAAGCAAAGTCTGTTAAGGGCAATGCTGTCATAAATAACAAGTGAGGTGCAGGGAGTAGGGGTAAAAGGAGAGGACCAAATCTATCACAACCCAGTGCATCTTCATGTCCTATAAGAAATGAAGCAATATCTCCTGGCTTTTTGTGACAAAACCAGGAGGAAAGGGACCAGCCACTAACAGAGTCACCAGTTAGTTTATGATCAGCACACAGCTCATGTCAGATAGCACTCGGAGCAGTCCTGTCCAGCAGTCTAAGTGAGCCGAGACTTTGGACTCCACCTCCTGCCAATTAGCCAGCTAGGATTCCTCAGCCAGGCTGTGGTGAACTCCCAGAGAGTGGTACTCCAGCTGAAACTCTGTATTCAAAACTTACAAGATCACCACATTTCTACTTCGCCTTGCCTTTCAGCAGCGTCACAAAGCCAAGCTTCCTGTCATGGTTGCAGGAAGTGATCCATCAAGGGAGTGGACATGTTGCTCTTCAGCTCTGTAACACCACTGTCATACCAACACCATGTGTCAGCAGCTTATGCAGCAAACAGCCAAATAGCCATGTCTTAGAATCTAAAGGGAGTGGTTCTCAGTTGAAAGAAGTCGGCAGTCAGAAGGGCAGCACCCAATTTTAAACATGATCTTTAGCCTCTTGGGACAGTCATAGTCAATTTCATACCATTACTGTGTGAGATGTGGGTCACAATCAGTCCTGAGGGTCTGTTCATTGAAAGTCATGGTGAGTTTGCAGATGCCATTGCTTTGCTAGGGAAGTTTAGGCAAGTCAACTATTAGAATTGGAGGCAGGATGCTGGTTTGCAGGGAATTAATTGGGATGGGGACAACTCAAAAGAGTGGAAGATGATAGACCATTGGAGGACATGGATTACTGTGGGATGGGGAATCAAAAGCCCTAGGGAGGCAATAATTGGCATTACTAAGCTGGAGGGGCAGGACTTAAGAGATAATATTGGGAGATAAAGACTTAAATTAAAAAGTTGAGTTGGAATATGTGGAAACTCAGCAGTCATGGAATTTGACAAGGAATGCAACGAAGAATGAAGCATTATGTTTTGTGGAGTCTGCCAAATGAGCAGGCTGAGCATGTGACTCACTTTGTAAGGCATATTTGTGTTGCCTTCCAGTCTCATCTGAATGGTAAAGCAAAATGGAAATTAATAAATGAGGGTGTGACCTAATTTCCCTCTGAAGAAATCAAGGCTGTAGCTCAGGCAGTAAACTTGGCCAACATAAGTTGGCTTCCCCCCAGATAGGGCACAATAAACTGTACACATACTGCACTGAAAACACCATAACTCATCAGAATTCATCAATGGAACAGAACTCCATTCTATTAATATACAAGTTAGCTGTGATTAACAGTACCATATCTTAAATATCTACACCAGCCACCTTGCCATATCCTTGAGAACTCTTATGTTTTTGCTTCATTTCCAAATAACTTAAGGATGATTAGAGAGACAAATGCTCCCATCTGCAACCATAGTTGAGGCATCCATTACACAATTGCCTGATTAAGGTTAAGTATAGACTCAGTGCAGCCCTTCTTTGACCAGGGCTATCATGATACAGATGATAGGTCAGCTGAAGATGATGTTCCAATGCTTGAGTTGGTCTGGGAAGGGCCTTTCAGTACAGAGTGTGCTACATAATCCTTGCATGTTGTGCTCTAAGCAATTAGTGAAGGCAAAGGGGGGATGTAATGGTTGCTGAGGAGCTGGGAGTACTGCAGCAATCTTCTAAGGAGGAAGATGGAGATTTTAAAGAGCAGCAAAATCACCTTTGTTGTATTGTAATTGTGCAACATTGGGAACAAGAAGCCAGACAGGATTGAATTAATACTCAGTTCCGACTGATATGAATTGGGTGAAGTGATCATTCATTGATTATAAATTTGCTTGAAAAGACAGCCCCTGTATGTTCCCAGAAGCAAATGCAGATTATTTTGCCTGGGATTTATTCTTCACTTGCCCTACTGTCCAGTAAAAGTTAAATGTTTTTAACTGTGCGATGGCATTCCAATATGTCATGCTCCCACCTAGCACAGTGACAAGATGTTATGCTCTGCTGGGCATCCAGAAAAATGTAACACACACCCTTCAAGAGTAACATGGTACTGTTATAACACAGAGACAGACAGATGAACCAAATCTGCGTCTGTTCACAATAATATTAAACCACTGAAGACCCCCCCATTGTTCTGAATCAGACATTGAATAACCAATAGCAGTTATTGCAAATAATTAATTTCACGACACTGGTTTTGTATCTTAAACAAAAGACTTAATTATTGATTAAATGCGTAATAACTTTAGCAGAGGGATAATTAAACAACAAGGTAAGCTGATTAATGTCTGTGCTTTCAACCTGAAACATATTTTTTTCAAGCTCCTATTCATACAAAAGACAAATAAACAGAAAAAAGTTATTAATAAAAGAAAATAACAAAACTAGCCACACTACTTCAATGGCTGTCATGATGCACTATTTCCCAGACATTAATGTGGACTCCTTGGCTGTGTTTTTCCTGAAACATTGATCAGGATCACCTTCTCAGTTCACCTTGGGAAACGTAGCGACACTTTGAACTCCGCTTTCTACTGTTTGGGCTTCCAGAAGCTGGTGGAGCAGATTAGACAGGGAGCTTCTAAATTTTCTTGCTGTCTCATCTGGACTTCAAACTATCGCTCAGAAAATAGTTTTAAAAATGTGACTTTAATTCTGGTTCTACCCTGAAGGACCAATAAACTCTTCCTGAGGCTTCAATTACCATTCAACAACTGCCACCTGCTTGAACATGGAGTGCCCTTCAGACTTGCTGGAACCAATAGCCAACATCTGCTGTCTGTTTAAACACTCGTCTGTTCTTGCTGTGTCTGTTCGAACCCCTTTAATCCACAATTAAACTACAATTAGCTTCCAGGCTTGGCTTCACAAAAAAGCAGAACTTGTCTCATTTGTTCTTTTCCCTTTATGAAACACTTTCCTGAAGTGAACCAGTCATTTCCAGCTCACAATTCCAAAATGATGAAAAAAATAAAAATAAAAGAAATGAAAACCCAGTGCGGGCTATAAGTGTGTGAACGATAAGTAGTCTGTGTAGCTTGGTTTTTGATGCTGCAATTACATAGACATTCCATCAGATTTGATTATATCAAGTAGCAACATATTTATGAACGTGAGCTTCTATTTCTAATAAAGAGTCACCCAGACCACATAAGCAGTCAAATGCTCTTTGTTTCCTTCCCACTATCTTTATAATGCGGGCTACCTGTGGCAGCAGCCATTAACCTGGTGCGCTGCTGGGCTGTAAATATGGTGCCAGTAGCAGAAATCCTGGAACATCCCTACCACCCAGTATCCGACATATCCAGGAACATCCTCACTTGTGCTGGGATGGAATGATCTGACTCCCAAGAAGCCTCACCACCTCAGAATGAAAGCCTCCACATGCAGGCCGCCTGGTCCCAGAAAAGGTCTTCAGAGCTGGGAAGTGTCCTGACTCTGCCCTCCCAAATTTGGAGTGAAAATCAAGATCATTGTGCTCAATCACATGAATTAATTGAGAATAGTTCTGACTCAATCTCATGTGATTAGAAACAGGAGAGAAGGCAGAAAGTAAAGATATAGAATAGCTATTTTGCAGCACAGGAGGTAGTTTGATTGTGGATTAAAGGGGTTTGAACAGACACAGCAACTCTGAGTTGAGTGTTTAAACACACAGCAGACGTTGGCCATTAAACAAGGTCAGTACCTGAGAATTGGTTCCAGCAAGTCTGAAGGAAACTCTATGTTCAAGCAGGTGGCAGTTGTTGAATGGTAATTGAAGCCTCAGGAAGAGTTTGTCGGTTCATCAGGGTGGAATGAGAGGGGTACAGATGAGTTGAATGGAGGGTGTTTTTTTCCTTAGGATGGGAGATTTCAGGACTAGCGGTATATTTTTCAGGTGAGAGGAGAAAAAATTTAAAAAGATATGAGGGACAATTCTTTTTCACAGGGAGTGGTTTGTGTGTGGAATGAACTTCCAGAGGAAGCATTGGATTATGGGTACAAGTTCAAAATTTAAGGGATATTCAGATAAGTACATGAATAAGAAATGTTTGGAGGGATGTGGGCCAAGCACAAGCACATTATAAGTTTTGTTTGGGATTATGGCCGGCATGGACTAATTGGACTGAAGGGTCTGTTTCTGTACTGTATGACTCCATGATTCAACTGATGTGGCTGAATATTGCTAGTAAGGTCCTCTAGGGGTCAGTGTTGAGATCACTGTTGAAAAAAATGCATGATTTAGATTTTGGAATGATAACCTGGATTCTTCAATATATCGACAAAATTAATATTAGTTATCCTCCCTTGAGGAGGAGTGCAACAGAACAAAGTGTGAGATATAATGATTTGGGAAGAAAAATATGGAGATCACATGTTGTTGACAAATAAGGATCTAAATATGGATCAGCAACAAAAAGACATGGGAGTACAAATAAATATATTATATTTAAACAAGTGACACAAGGGGTTGACATGAAAAGTAGAAAGGTTACACTGAACTTTCATTGAAATTCTGTTACACCACACTTGGAGGTCTGTTGCAGTTCTGTTTGCAAGGTAATAAAATATTTATATAGAAGCCCTGAAAGCCAAAACAAAGATTTAGAAGGATAAAATCAGAATTGAGGTTATGTCGATCAGGAAAGGTTTAAAAGGCTGAGTTTCCTTTCCTGTTTTCAGAAGGTGACCTAATTGATGTCTTTAAATTTATAAAGACATGATAAAGTGGAGTCAAAGACAGGATGTTTCCACTGGAGGGAAGAATAAAATGAGAGGGCTTCAACACAAGATAGTCACTGAAACATCCCACTGAGGATTCAGTCAAATCTTCTATGCACAGGGAATGGTGAAAATTTGAAACATGGTACCACAATGTGCAGTTATAAGAAAGGTACCAAACCTTTTTAAAATGAAAGCTGGATTAGCAGGTAATGGTGATACGATTAAAGGTAATGCTCTTGAGGTCATATTAAGAAGGAAAGCGTGAGATAAATGACTGCATGCAATTGTTGGGCCAAATGTCCTACTGTTGTGTAATTTCACACAAGTTGCTAAATACATTTTAAGTTTTATATTCCATTAAACAGCAAAATGGTTTCCTATTCCATGCCTTTGTTTATTTTAGACTTATTTATTCCAATTCCTGGAACTTCCATTCTTCCAATCTCCATAAAAGACTTGTTCACGTCCAAAAGTCTGTTGCCTATCTTCTAATTTGTTCAAAGTCCTACTCAAACCATAAGACCATAAGACATAGGAGCAGACATTAGACCATTCAGCCCACTGAGTCTGCTCCGCCATTTAATCATGGCTGAGAAATTTCTCCACCCTATTCCCCTGCTTTCTCCCCATAGCCCTTCATCCCCTTTAACAATCAAAAACCTATCTATCTCAGTCTTGAATATACTTAATGCCCTGGCCACCAAAGCTTTCTGTGGCAATGAATTTGAAAGATTCACCACTCTCTTGCTGTAGAAGACTCTCCCTACCACTGTTCTAAAAAGTCTTTCCTTTACTCTAAGGCTGTGCTCTTATGTCCTAATCTTTCCTGCCAATAGAAACAACTCCTAACATCTATTCTGTCCAGGCCATTCAGTATTATGTAAGTTTCAATTAGATTCCCCCACCCCCATCCTTCTAAACTCCATTAAGTATAGAACCCCAAATCCTCAAACATAACTCATATATTAACACTTTTATTCCTGTGATGGTGAATATTTTATTGTGAATCTCCTTTGAACACAGTCCAGGACCAGTACATCCTTCAGAAGATTTGGGGCCCAGAACTGCGCATGGCACTCCAAAGGTGGCCTGACCAGAGCCTTAAAGGGCCTTGGAAGTACATCCCTGTTTTTATATTCAAGTCTTCTCAAAATAAATGCCATCATTGCATTTGCGCTCCTAACTACTGAATCAACCTGCATGCTTACCTTGAGAAAATCCTGGACTAAAACTCCCAAGTTTCTTTGCAGATTTCTGAATTTTCTCCACATTTAGGAAGTAATCCAAGCTCCTATTTTTCTTACCAAAGTGCATGACCTCACACTTACCCATGTTGTACTCCATCTGTCACTTCTTTTCCGACTGTCCTAGCCTGTCCAAACCCTTCTGCAGCCTCCTCGCCTCCTCAGTGCTGCCTGTCCCTCTATCTACCTTTATTTCATTTGCAAACTTAGTCAGAATGCCCTCAGTTACTTCATCTAGATGTATAAATTGAAAAATTATGGTCCCAACTCTTAGCCTTGCGGAATACCACTTGTCACTAGCTGCCATCCTTAGAAAGACACTTTTATCCCCACTCTCTGCTTTTATCCCCTACCAGACAGCCAAGCTTCTCTCCATGCTAGCACCTTGCCTCTGACACCATAGGCCTATTTCTTACTCAGGAACCTCTTGTGCTGCACCTCATTAAAGGCCTTTTGGATGTCCAGGTAGATAACATCCATTGGCTCTCCTTGGTCTAACCTGTTCATTACTTCCTTAAAGAATTCTAGCAGATTTGTCAGGCATGACCTCCCCTTGATGAAACCATGCTGACTTTGCCTTATTTTATAACATACACCCAAGTATTCAGAAATCTCATTCTTCACAATGGACTCCAAAATCTTACCCATCACTGAAGTTAGGCAAATCAGTCTGTAACTTTCCATCTTTTTCCAACACTTCTGTATCATTTTCTGTTTGGGCAACACCTCAATTTTACAAATGGTTTTGCTCATTTACAAATCTCTCCACCGCCTTAAACTTATCCATTTCTATGAAGTCCTCCACCACAAGAACTTGGCATTCCTCCACATCAGCAATTTTAACCACTCCGTGATTGTTGAACTAAGGCCCAAGGATCTGTGCATTATTCTTTGACGTGCTCTGTCTTTCGACCTCACTATCCACTTTAAAACCTTGCTTGTGGCAACCCTGCTCCCAACGTCATTGTTGGGGCAAGACAGCAGCCAATGAGTTGTTTGGTTGTTTTTTTTTCTCAGGTGGGGTTGGCCCTTGGAAAGCAAATTGACAGTCCATTGGCTTTTAAATGGATGCTGAGACGGAGCTGCCCCAAACTTCAGAGTAAAATCCTATCAGCTGTTGGTATTGCATTAGTTATTTACTGAAAGCTTTTTTTTTAATAAAAGAAAAATGTTTTCAAAAAAGAAATATAGGTTTTTCATGTTTGGCACTATTCCATGACCAGGAATGTGGCAGCTGAGGAAATGGACGCAAGAATAGCTTGTGCAATTCTGCAGGCTAGTATCAAAGGTTAAGCATAGCTTAGAATGGATTAAATCTGAAATAAAATAAAGCCGCATTTTGTCTTTTTCAAGATAATAATTGGGATTGATTTTTCTTCTGGAAGAGATGGAGACCAATAAGTTACATTAAATTTCTTATCACAGCAATTTGCCTCCAGATTTCACACGTGCCTCTAAATGTTACGTTTTATATCCTTGAATAGCAGGGTCAAAATAGAATGATGGCTCAGAATATACAATGTGCAGGCCAGTGCCTGCAATTAAGATTCAAGCCAGCTCTCAGTAAAGAGCAAAGCACAAAAATCCATATTTTCAATTTCATTCCAATTAGCAACCAGGCAAAATCAGCAATCGACAATTGTGAAGCCAATATGAATCTGCCATTGGCCCAAACTCTGGAGGAAAAACAACACTCAATAAATTTGTTTAAATATAAGTTTTAAATTCAGTAACACATACACCGGGAATTTCCTCAGGACGTCCTTCCAACAGTTGCTGTAACTTCAATGTAAGGTCATCAGAAAACCCAGAACCATGACTTAAACAGGGTGTTCTAGTGCCAATTGTCCATTAAGTTACAGTCGGTGATTGGGAGATATCTCCCAAGAAGCTAACATTATTTTAATTACACTTCATGTGCATTCACCAAAAAAAAACAGTGAGGAAAAAGCTCGGAAGTGGATTGTTTTACAATGTTTAACTGTTGTAGGAACTGTTCATTCACATAGCTGATAGCTTGGAAGTGATCAGCTATAGTTACTGCTAAGATGTTAAAGATACAGGACTACATGGTATTCTGATGTCATTTAGGTTTTCACCTAAAAAGCAAAACAACATTAATGCAGTTGCAGCAAAGTCACGGTGGCAGAAAAATGCAAAATAAAAATCAAACGGTTAATCCCAATCATACAATATGTCAGCAGTTCTGTTAGCCAAGCTGAACTGGTATAGTATTGGGCACATGTCATGTAATTGGAATTCAGAAAATGAGAACATGAACTCTGCATTGGGAGCACAGGAGCATGAGTCAACCACTACCTGACTCCAGTCACCTGCTGTTGCACACAAATGTGTTTCCTCGCTTCATTCCTGAATGACCTGGTTCTCATTTTGAGATTGTGCCCTCACCTCATGTGAAAAGGCTCTCGAAACTATCATTTATTTTTAACTTATTGAAACCATTAATTAAAATCTGTTGAAATACTCCAGTAAATTGTGAACTTTTGGTCAACACTTTTAAAATTATTCACAAACAGCTATTAAAATAACTGCTACAATCATGTGTGTTTGAGTTACAGTCTGCTCCAAATCTCTGACAAATACCAAATTAAATATGAACATTTCAGGTCATTTGGATAATTCACATATTACTATGGTTTAAGAAAGAGTCAGCCATAAAAAAAAGAACATGGAACCCCTAGGTTGCCAGTTTCCAGGTTTCATATTGAACAAACTTAGAGATCAGGATCCAACTTTTTTGGCAGAAAGTTGTGAATGGTCATGAGATTAAATTGCTTTCATTTGCTAATGGTTTCCTTACGCAAACCAGGCTAAGCAAATCTCAAATGTGTGAATGACAACACAAGATGTTGGAATCATAATCACTACCTTTTATTTGGAAAACCCTTTAAACTTGTGAATAGTCACATTGTTATACAGTCATTTTTTTTGTTCTTATTTTCATAACCACCAGAAGTTGTTTGCAGACACTTTCACTATAAAACCATCAAACCAAAGGTTCTGTGGTCAGAAAGGTAGGCTTGAAACTTGTTGCAAGTCATCAAGTAGCCTCAGTAGTTAATCTTAATGGAAATAAAAACTCCCCCCAGTGTGTTCTAGTTGAAAGGTAATTCTCTGAAAACTTGTTATCAAGAAACCTCGCAGCCTCCTTCACTTCTCAAGACACTCACTCCAAATTTATTTTTTGCTGGGACCGCATAGATAGTAAACAAACAATTGTGATTATTATAAACTGTAAAAATTTTATTTTCTGCAGTTTTGATTGTAGACTGAAATAGGAAAATGACAACAAAAACTGAGGATTGTGAAAGGTATGGCTATGCTCGAAAAAAGCAAGTTTGTGGAACTCATTGTAATACTGCTGTTTTGTTTAATCAATCACTGAGTGAGGGATTATATTTGGAAATGGGCAGGTGAATACAAAATGAAATTTCGCTGATAGATTCCTGACTGGTCTCTGGAGTTCTTAACAGTTGTGGAAGCCAAAGGCCTAAATCCTGACAACAGCTATCTGATAGGTTGCTGAGTAGCTGAACAGCTTGTGAGTGTGAATAATATTGTCAGAACCCTTTGGACTGCTACCAAGGCATATGATTTGTATTTTTCTCCAGTAAAATACTTCAGAATCTAAAGAAATAGAAAAATACGACAGATGCTAGAAATCTTAAATAAAAACAAAAATGTAGAGAAACTCTGTATCCGGCAGAACTGATGGAAAGAAAAACAGAGTCAATATTTTGAGTCCAGAATGTTCCCTCCTCAGAGCAGTTTTGTTTTTTCCCTCATTTTCCTGCAGTACAAAGAACATGGCAGATTTAAATCTCTGATCAGAATTTCCTGTCATAAATGCAGAGCTCTTTCTTAATGTAAAAAGATTTGCTTGTGATTGACATCCCTTGGAGTGTAGCCTTCTGGTAATAAAGGTTGACATTTGTTGACTCTTGGTGCTTGAACCTGACAAATATATTTCAGAAAACACAGAATCCTAAATTGTTTTGGACCTCCACTGTTCCTGACTTTCAACATTTGAATAATACATGTATTTATCATTTTGTGATCTAAAATTTACCTGTTTTAAAATCTATCTGCCACAATCTTGCCTCTTCAGTTAATTTGTCAATGTTTCTTTGTAATTTTATGGTCCTGTCCACATTACTTAAAGGACTACCATTCTTTGTGTCATCGGCAAACTTAGATTTATGGCTCTCTATTGTGTTATCTAAGTCATTAATAAACATTGTGAATAGTTTAGGATCCAGCCCAGACCCTTTTAGAGCACTACTGGTCATTTCCTGCCAATTGAAGTCCACAATTATTGTTACTACTTGCTGACCTTTGCTATACAACCAACCACCTAACCAGGGAACGGATCTACATTCAAAGCCATGGGGTTTAATTTTGGCTTGCAGTTCTCTGATATGGAACGTTGCTTTTCTTCGAAAATTCATGAACACTGCATTCATACAGATATCGGTCGATGAGTTTAGTTACTTTTTAAAAACATACAATTAGATTCACTAGTCATGACCTACACTTCACAAACCCATATGGCTCTCTCTAATGAGTTTTTTTTATATAAATGCTCCATTGCCTCATCTTCAATTATTGATTAAACATCAACTTTTACTCTTATTGCATTCTGCACAATGCTTCAAGATGCTTCACAGCAGCATTGTTAAACTAAGTATAACAGTGAACCAAAAAGAAATATTGGACTGTTGTTTTCATGGAGTAGCAATGTCCTCACTCCCCATTCTCGTTCCTCATCTCCCTCCCTCCATTGTCCTCACTCCCATTCTTGTTAACACTACTGTCCTCCCCTCAGTGCCAGCATTCTCATGTATGCTGTTCTCCCCTGTCCTTACCCACTGTCCTCACATCCCTGTCACCCTGCCCCCACTCCACCTACCATTTCAATATGCTTCCTCTTTTCTGTAAATGCAGTTTGCCAAACTCTCCATGGTGACATGACGAGGCTGGAATTGAATGCATGCGTCTTTCTGGATTAACATTTGGATGAAGTTCCCTGTGTCAGCAGATACTGCCGTTTTAAAAAAAAGAGACAGTTTTGGAGTTGAGATACCTATTTAATTTCATGGCTAAAGCATATGTCCTGTAGTGGAAAATATTAAGTCTTGGTTTAATTTTTGTGTTACTACTCCGTACAACGGCATATTCTTGCTGAAGTTAATTCCATTCCCTGAGAACTTCCCTCACCTGTTAGGGTTGCTATACCTTTTTTTCCACTGCAAATACAAAACAATTATTAAACAAATTTGCCATCCCCTGATGGAAATATTATGCATACTTGCTTTAAAAGAGACACCACTGTTGACTGCCCTTTTCTTCTTGATATAATCCTGAAAAAAACTTATTGACTTAGCAACCAACATTCTATCAATCCACATGCAAGCTTTCTGAGATCCTGGTAACAAGGCATTTGATTGCTCAGCTAATAAAAGAATCATCAGCAAAAGTGTGCCTTATTGTCACTGTGTCACAGGAGCTGTAATAAGTCAAACTTAGCAGACAAGATTAGTTGACCATATTTGAAAAGTTTAAACATACTTTTGGAACAGCAAATATTTAAACAGGTTTCACAGCATTAAATATTTTGAAACATTTTCAAACAGTGTCATTAATTTTAATCATATCAATTAATATATCATACTTGTTAAAAAAATGTCAAGATGTTTTAGATTTTATTTTTGACAAGATTTATTTCACTCAACAGGTGTTCAAACTTGCTCCCACTTAAAGCTGTGGAGGCGAGGTCACTGAGTATGTTCAAGAAATAGGTTGTTTATTTTTTCAATATGAAGGGCATCAAGGGTAAGATGGAAAACAAAAATATGGCATTGAGATAGAGGATCAGCCGTGATCATACTGGATAGTGGGACAGGCTCAAAGGGCTGAATAGCCTACTCCTAACTGCCAGTTTATCTTTTCTATTGTTACACTTTAAAAGATTTCATACCAAAAACAATTAACTTCATTTTAACCATTAAACAGTTCTGTCTAGTGTGGGCCTTGGCCTCGTTCAGAAAGTGCAAATTGAGAGAAGTCTCTATTAGGCCTGGAAGTAGCTTTAACATTTTCACAGTGTGATCATGTTGTAGTTGGACAACTGACTCAACCCCACACTGTGAGTGAACCCCTTGACAGTGCGTTTTTTTTTCCCCTACCTGTTGCAACTTTCAAAATCGACAGAACGTATGTCCGAAGGTTGCAGGTCCTGACATCAGAAGTGCATCATAAAATCCAGCTCATTAATGTGTCCACCTGCACATTTCTCAAGGTAACTTTCTTATTCCCTTTAGTAGTTCTTCCATTTTTTGTAATTCTTTGCTGTTATTTGCTCTCCTAATACCCATGGATTTTGATTATTCTTTGTAATTTTAGATCACCCTTCCCTCGGTTAACAAATAATTCTTTTGTTGATTGTTTTATTTACTGAGCAAGAACTATTTAACTTAAAGGGTACAAATTAGTAATTTATTAAGCCAAATGCTTTTATCATAAATATTTCCTCCTCTTTGTCTGTAATTTCATTTGAAATTGTATTTCATGATGCAGTAGATATTTTCTTGCCATAAAATTGCTCACCGAGTCTGGGTACATTACTCATCACTGAATCTTTTGTTGATTCAAAAATATGGGAAAATCTAACAGGAGTCTGAGGGACACAGGCTGTAGCGAGATTTGAGGCAGAATCAGATAAGAAGTCCAATTACATCTACCTTGATGTTGGGAACATCTTGCACAAACTTTTAAGCTACCATTCAGCAGCACAGGAATTTTCTCACCAGTCAGTTTAGGAGGATTATCACCATGAAGTCCTTTATTAATGATATAATTTGCCCCAGTAATATTCAGCCTCTTATCTTAGCAAAAGCACCAAATAAGGTGAGAAACTGAGACATCTTGACATGGAAATCAGAGTGGGTACCTGGTGAATACAGCTTGCTGCTTGCTCCAAAAGATCTCCATGTTGAACACTGGGCACCAGCATCTCAGGCACACTCAATGGCCAGCAGGCATACACATGCTATGTTTGTGGACTTTGGCATCTAACAGGTGTCAGCCTCAAACAGCCCTCATGGCAATTCTCCAATCCACTTAGAGGACATGTCTGTACTGCAATGCTGCAGTTTTTGGGCTGTAACAGGAACTATGATTATAATTGCTGCAGGGATGCTTTGTGTTCAGAAACACACATCCAGCTCATGGGCTGGAGCGAGGTGCATCTCTCGGCTTTTTGCTCGCTGGCCTAGCATTCACTCACTTTGAGCCTACTTGGACATGCACTGCATCGCCTTGCTTTTAAGCATTTTTACCCCTCAGCTTATGCTACTAGCAGTGTCCCCTCTAAGCTGTGAGGTCCATGTACCACAACAAAGGTTAGAATGAGTATTACTCATGATTCTTCTGCATTGCCTTGCCATTTAGTGCATACACAATGGCAACAAGCTTGTTTATGGTTGTTAAGGGTTTGCCTTTTCCTCAGAGGGTCTCAGCACAGTCAGTGAAGGACAGCCTCTCATACCAGCCCAGGAGCTTGGACACGGTCAATCTGTTGCTTGGGGCAGTCGGAGTTAGGATTGGGGGAGTCAAAAGTCAGGCAGGCAACTATCCAACTCAGCCCCTTCTGCCCTGTTAGGATCAATTTTACTCCTGGAACGAGAGAGTGGTGGGTATTCTGGGATGTGAAGGTGGGTGGCACAGCCATTATAGTTATTGCAGGTGCAGAGAGGTCCAGAGTGAGTGAGTGAGTGAGTAGGCAGCATAGAATACATGCAGGGCAAGAGGTGTCAGCAGTTGGTGTTGGTGACAGTGAACAATGGTACATGTTGCAGGCAATACTGAAAGTGCGTGAGCATAAGCCTTGGGGGAGGCGAGTACAGTAGCAGGGATAGAGTGAGTGAGAGTTATCGGAGACGAGCTGGCAGAGGGAGTAGATCATTGACCTTTTACCTCCAGTGGTGGGTATTGATGGCTGACACTGTACTGTCCATGGTGGCAGCCTCATACCAAGCTGACACACCATGGATTCATCTTCTTTTGTCCTGGGGAAGAACAAGCCCTTTGTCCATACACCCCATTCATGAGGACCTCCAGATCCCAGCCTGAAAAGTGAGATGACAATTTTCCATTGTTTGCCCTGTTCAGGGCATATTTCAGAAACTAAGCCAGGGATTTCTGGACTGACAGTTCTTGTCTAGGTTCACAACAGACTTTTAAAGTTGGCAGGGGTGCAAAAGGATGCTGATCTTTATGCAGATACCCATTGGGTGGTGTGGTGCTCTGGGAATGCTGGTCGTAAAATGGTACAATTGGAGGTTAGGGATGCCACAGTTTAGGGGCAGATTGTTAATGAGGTGCACTTGATAAGTTTTGATGAAAATCTGACTGGGTATCATAGCGAGAATCCCTCCAAAAATTCAACACCACTTGTACTTGGCTAAAAAACTCAGCCCACATTCTTTCATAAAACTATCTTGTTCATGCATTTGGTGTTGATTTCCTGAACGAGTTAAATAACATTATGATTAAGATCTGCCCATCATGGCACATAAATTGTTCCTGGGGGTGCTACCCAATTTATGTTCTCTGTTGCACGGCCAATTCTAATGCTAACCTCATGTAGATAACTATAACGTGTATTAACTCTCAAGTCACGCCTAATGTCTTACAAGAGGTTAACATTTAACATGGATTTAATGTAACTATCTATCAAACACTGTGTATAAATCTATTCTAGGAGAAAGTGAGGACTGCAGACGCTGGAGATCAGAGTCAAAGAGTATGGTGCTGGAAAAGCACAGCAGGTCAGGCAGTATCTGAGGAGCAGGAAAGTTAATGTTTCACCCATACGCCCTTCATCAGGTCTTATGCCCGAAATGTTGATTCTGCTGCTCCTCGGATGCTGCCTGACCTGCTGTGCTTTTCCAGCGCCATACTTATCAATGATAAGCCTATTCAAGTCAAGAGTGACTGTACATCAGCAAAAGACTTTGTGTGGACATCCTTCCTCTTTTGCTATTAGTAACTTAAGCAAATTCAAATAATTAAGATTGGTGTCAATGAATCCACCCAAGGTATCGCAGATGATCCAATGAACATTTCAGAAGGGCAGATATTCCCATACATACCATTTGGAAGGGCATTTATCTTCTATGATGAACAACAGGAGAAATACGACAGTCTTCCTAAAGAAAAATCTGAAAATGTCAGCTGTGATCAAAGATTCCACTTAACAGTTAACAGGAATGTAAATCTTTATCTGTTCTCTGATACATTAAAGATCAGGAAGTTTAAATATTAAAAGAACGTGGTGATATATTTCACAGCTTTATCAATGCACAAGTCAGATTAATCTGCGGAACATTTATTTATGTGTAACACCATATTTAATATGAGATTGTCAAATTTCACTGAACATAAGCCTCAGCCATTATTCAAATAGATTATCTGTGTAGAACAATTAACAGCTCATTTACTTTTCTACACAGTTAATTTTCCTTTAGAAGAAAAAGTCCACTTCCTCTTGAAACTCTTAAAAATACGATCAGTCACTATTATGCTCAAGGATAATGGCCCCCATCAGTGGCTAATTTCAAAATGCTTTACACATTTAAGTAGACTAATTTACATGAGGTACAAGGAAGGATATGATAGAGTTCTGAAGAAGGGTCACTGGGCCCATAATATTGACTCTGTTTCCTCTCCACAGATGCTGCCAGACCTGCTGAGTTTCTTCAATTTTTTTTGTTTCAGATTTCCAGCATCTGCTATTCTTTGTTCTTTGATATGAATCATTGTTTCTTTCAAAATAGAAATAGTTCAGGGGAGATTTAAGTGAGATATACTGAGAAAATATAAGGAACTGAGAAAGAGAGGATAGAGTGTTGATTTATTGTGGAATAGAGCTGAGCGGAGTTGCTCTGAGTAGAAGCCTCACAGCATTTCCTCTTCCCTCCCTTGTCGGGTTTCAGCTTCAGCCAAGACCAGATTTAGGGCCAAGGTTCCTCCATGTTTGGGGAAAGGGGGGTCTCGAATAGACAGTTTGATCAGACAGAAGGACTAGTTTGGGAAGCATTTGATGAGCAATTCTGAGTGCACTAGCTTAGACTAACAAACAATTTAAAACACAGTTAAAAATCACACAACATCAGGTTAAAGTCCAACAGATTTATTTGGAAATACAAGCTTTTAGAGCACAGCTCCTTCATCAGGTAGCTAGTGGAGCAGGATCATAGGACACAGAATTTATTGGAAAACAATGTCGAGCTCACAACATGTCTCATCAAGAAGCTTGACGCTATCAAGGACAAAGCAGCCTGTTTGATTGGCACCACATCTACAAATGCCTAATCCCTCCACCACTGACATTCAGAAACAGCAGTATGTATCATCTACAAGATACACTGTAGAAATTCTCCAAAGACCATAGAATTCACCTTCTGAACACATGACCAACCATCTTGAGGGTCAAAGGCAGCAGATACATAGGAACATCACCATCTGTAGTTCCCCTCCGAGCCACTCACCATCTTGACTTGGAAATATCTCACCATTTGATTAGTGTCACTCAAACAAAATTCAGGAATTTGGTTATCGCTTTGTGAATCTACCTATGGGACATGGACTGCAGCAATTCAAGAAGGGAGCTTACCACTGCCATCTCAGGGTAACTAAGGATGGACAATAAATGCTGTCCCACCCCTTGTTGCCCACATTCCACAAACAAATTTTAAAAAAGTCTCAGATCCTGGACTGAAACACAACTTGACATATAATTTTGGGTTTTAAGAAAGCAGTCTCTTGCTGAAATTAAATTTTCAGGTACAGTACCATGCAGGAAGTTAGTAAATAAAGTGCAAAGGATTGAAGGAAATATAGAACCACAAATCAGGAATTAGTTAACAGGCAAAAAGGAGAGAGTAGGAATAAACTGATCATTCTCAGGATAGCAAGTTTTTACCTTTGGGGTACTGCAAGCATCACTACTAGGTCCACAGTTATTTACAATCCATATAAATGATCTGGATGGGGGATCACTAGCAGTTATTTACAAAGTTGCTGATGACACAAACTGGGTGGGAACACATAGTGGGCTATATTAATTTAGGACACCTGGTTTGCATGGATAAACTGGGCCAAGGGATCTGTTTCCTTGTTGTATAACACTATGTCACTATTGTCTGTGAGGAGGACACAAGAATGCTCAGCAAATATTAGGACAGGTGAAGTGAATTGGTTAGAAGATTTCAAATGGAATACAACATGATCAAGTGTGAAGTTATTCACTTCAGAAAAACACAAAGTGAGATTACTGCTGAAATGGAGAGAGGTTGTGAAATGCACATCTCCAAAGAGATCTAGGTGTCCTTGGTCACAAGTCATTAACATTAAAATGAAGATGTAGCAAGCAATTAGGAAGGCAAATGGTATGATGACACTTATTGAAAGGGATACTCTATACAGGACTAAAGATGGTGTGATGTAATGATGAGACCACACCTGGAGTATTGTGTACCGTTTTTGTTTCTTTATCAAAGGGAGCATGTACTAGTCTAAGCTACAAAGCAAAGAATGTTTGCCAAATTAATTCCTGGAATGGAGGGTTTCTTTTATGTGGAAATATTAAAGAGACTGCATCTGTATTCCTGAGAGTTCTGAAGAATGCATGATGACCTCAGTGGAACCTAAACTTTCTAACAGGTCTGATGGGCTGGATGTAGATAAGATGCTTTTCCTTAGCTGGTGAATCTACAACACAGAACATAATCACAGGGTAAGCTAGTTCGGCTGAGATGCATTGATGCTTTGGAAGCTTCTACTTAAGAGAGCTATGGATGCTCAATCAACTGAGCATGTTCTGAACAGATGTTGGTAGAATTTGGGAGAATAATGAGCAAAACGGAGATGCTGTGTTAAAGTATCAATGAGGTAGATGATCAACCAGGATCTAACCGAATGGCAGAGGGGGTTCATCCTGCTCCTGTATTCCTAAGTTTACAAAATATAGGAAAAATAAAACCAGTACTTCAAATCATTGATCTCAAGAACCATTTCCACCAAGAATAGAATAGAAATGTAATTTCAAAGTAATTGGCTCTTAAACAAAAAAGCATTAAAATGTCCTCCCCTACTAATATATTCCATCTTCGATTTGTGCTAAGAATAACACAGTTATAAATTTAGAGGATTAAATCAGATGAGGTGCATTTGTTGTCTTATTACCATATTCAGAAACTAAAAAAATAAGTCGAACAAGAGAAAATATTTTGAGGAAATTGCAAAATAAACACATTTGCTCTTATCAACAATTCACTACTGGGTTAATCCAATATGTCACCACAATAATTCTTGATGTTGCATCCCTACCTATACGCTTGCACTCTTCTGAACCTGTCAAAAGCTTGCTTGAGCCACTTGGAAAAACTGGTTGAGTTTTTGTTTGATCCTTGTGTTCACAACCTTTGCAGACAATTCAGTCTCAGGGACCTCTCAACATAATGGGAATTTGAAGTATTTAGCAATTGTGGAGACTAGTCTACAATTGTCTGACCGTTCATAGTTTCTCTGGAAACACTGGACCTAGCATGTCTGACTTGATGTCTTTTTCACAAAGAAAATGAATATATTATAGTTCTATATGAACAGCCTTAAATGCAAATCTAACAACCCTGCATCCTCAACTCAAAACAAAACAGTACAAAGCAAAACAAATCCTAAAATGTGACAAGATTATTATAATTCCAGGCAGGTCCAGCACCACACTTGGCATTTTGCTGGCACTTTTTAATGAGAATCGATAAGCTCCTTGACATGTCCTAGTTTTCTCAGAATTACATTGGTTATTTTAAAATTAATCCAAGGAACTAAAATAGAAGAGCTTTAGCATTGGTGTAGATGTTGGCAGCATGGCTTTCATTTACATATTTACTTTTATCAAAACACCGGCAAATTCAACCATAATGAGGGATTTGAAAAGACAAATGGGACAGAAACTAGGTAAAATTAAAATTGATAAGTCATGAAAAAACAGAATCAGCAAATCTTAGCAGGACTTATACACTTAATGGTAAGGTCCTAAGGAGTGTTGCTGAACAAAGAGACCTTGGAGTGCAGGTTCATATCTCCTTGAAAGTGGAGTCACAGGTAGATAGGATAGTGAAGAAGGCGTTTCTTTATTGTTTAGAGTGTTAAGTACAGCAGTTGGGAGGCCATACTGCAACTGTACAGGACATTGGTTAGGCCACATTTGGAAGATTGCGTGCAATTCTGGTTTCCTTCCTATCGGAAGGATCTTGTGAAACTTGAAAGGGTTCAGAAAAGATTTACGAGGATGTTGCCAGGGTTGGAGGATTTGAGCAATTGGGAGAGTTGAATAGGCTGGGGCTGTTTTCACTGGAGCATTGGAGATTGAAGGGTGACCTTATAGAGGTTTGTAAAATCATGAGGGGCATGGATAGGATAAATAGACAATGTCTTTTTCCTGGGGTGGGGGAGACCAGAACTAAAGGGCATAGGTTTATGGTGAGAGGGGAAAGATATAAAAGAGATCTAAGGGGCAAACTTTGTCAAGCACAGGGTGGTGCATATGTGGAATGGGCTGCCAGAGGAAGTGGTGGAGGCTAGCACAATTCAACATATAAAAGGCATTTGGATGGGTATATGATTAGGAAGGGTTTGGAGGAAATTGGGCTGGGTGCTGGCAGGTGGGACGAGATTGGGTTAGGATATCTGGTTGGCATGGACGAGGAGAAAGTGAGGACTGTAGATGTGAGTTGGACTGAAAGGTCTGTTTCTATGCTGTACATCTCTATGACTCTAAGTTAACTGAATGAATGAAGAGAGAACAATATCATACATTTTTTTACACTGGGTGACAGAAAAATCAATATAGACTGTTGCCGATGGGACCCTTCAAAGAGCGCTTCTTGGCTTCAGCCCACCTGCTGCTACTACACTCACCTCGACCTTTGCTTCCACCAGACTCAACAACTGCAATGTTCTTTATCTGTCCATCTTACAATCTGGATAAATTTGAACTCGTCCAAAATTATTTTGCTTGCATCTTAATTTGGTCCTGTTCAACCACTGTTTAGTTGGGCCTAAATTGGTTCCGGAACCACCAATACTTGAAAGTTAAAATTCTTATTCTTGTGTTTAAGTCACTGCATAGCCTTGATGTTGCCTATCACTGTAAAATTCTGTCGCTGTTTGAGAATATTGAACCATTCCAACTATGATCTCTTCTCTTTGCTCTAGTTTCTCAGGCTATCACTGGTGGGCATACCTTTAGCCACATCAACCCAAACCTCTGGGATCCCCTTCTTAATCATCTTTCACTCCTTGATAAAGCTTCTAGTCACCTTGCCTAATTAGCACAGTGTTTGATTTTGACTGATTACATTCCTGTGAAGAACCTTTGGAGGCTTTAAGGATGCTGTATAATTATCAGAGGGGATATGTCTTCAGCAAAGTGTACTTTCTTCAATGTCAGCTTTTGAAAGAAAGTTCCACATTTAGGACTTTTTCAACACAAAGGCTTTAGGTTTGAAAGCATACCCTTAAAATGTATCACAGAATGTATTTCCTAAATCTATCTAAATTAAAGCCAGTTTTTGAACACAAAGTTATATCAGAATATTTGTCAGATATGATCAGTTCAGACACACTATATATATATGTACGATGTAATGAAAAAGAATTGAATTGTTAATTAAGCTTATTGTGATTGTTTGAATGGCAAGGTCTCTCTCAATATAAGCAATGACTAAACATGAACAGTTGCAGAGTTACAACTGAATGTTTCTATGGCAATGGCTATAGTCATTTGACAAAAATCGAACTTAAAATACAAAGACTTTAATTTAGCTGTGATTTAGGTAGCATTTGCAGTAAGATATGGAATATATAGTATTAAGTCACCACAGCTAGATGTAGAAAAGCGATGATTCTTTTTCTCAAAGGCTTTAGTGATAAATTATTGAACTAACAAAATAATTTGGTACATAATTTCTGATCTTGTGATAGCAACCTCAACAACAGTTAGGTTCCATATTCAGGAGCTAAGGGAGGAGCTTCATTCTTGCCCTTGAGCAGGAGTTCCACAATTTTTCAATTCAATCAGTCAAGATGAAAAAATGATTAAATGTAAACAACTATTTTAGCATTATCAGTGCCCTACAAATCTGTAGCCTTTTGTTTGCCTTCTCTCCACTAAATGTGTATTATGGAATTAGCAGAATCAAAATCAGATTGATCTGCTTGAAACATAGTTCCCCATCAGATTCTTTCCCCCAGTTCCTCATTAATTAAACTGTCTCATCTTCCAGAATACTGAATGGGATATCCTATCTAACAGAGATAGACAGAAAAACATCCAAGACAATAATACTCATGACTTCACTCAATATTGATCTTCACGTACTTACATTTTTATCATGATTTAACAACTTTATATGATTCACACAAATTTAAATAACAATTCTGTGTAGCCATATAAATTAACAATGTTACAATCTTGCTTGCAGTTATTGATGGTTCTGTCTTATTTGGGACATTTGGAATTACAAGCCAAGTACCAAACTTGGTTTGGATTCTACCAAAAGTTTTTATTTTTAATTCGTGCATTCAATGTGAGCTTTGTGGCAAAGCCAGCATTTATTGTCTGAAAGGGTTTAAAAAATAATATTTTAATAAAATAACAACATGGTCCATCCCAAATTGCCCAGGGCGCAGTTAAGAGTCATATGTAGGCTAGACCAGGTCAGGATGACAGATTTCCTTCCCTCAAAGAGATTTGTGAATGAATTACGTTCTTATGACAATTGATAGAGGTCACATGGTCACCATTAAACTAGCTATTTTTTAATCCCATCTTTTTAAAAATATTTAATTTGAATTGCATCATTTGCCATTGTTGGATTCAAACTGTGCTGAAAAATGTGTTGCTGGAAAAGCGCAGCAGGTCAGGCAGCATCAAAGGAGCAGGAGAATCAACGTTTCGGGCATAAGCCCTTCTTCAGGAATGAGGAGGGTGTGCCAAGCAGGCTAAGATAAAAGGTAGGGAGGAGGGACTTGGAGGAGGGGCGTTGGGAATGCTATAGGTGGAAGGAGGTTAAGGTGAGGGTGATAGGCCGGAGAGGGGTTGGGGGCGGAGAGGTCGGGAACAAGATTGCAGGTCAAGAAGGCGGTGTTGAGTCTGAGGGTTGGGACTGAGAAAAGGTGGGGGGAGGGGAAATGAGGAAGCTGGAGAAATCTGCATTCATCCCTTGTGGTTGGAGGGTTCCCAAACAGAAGATGAGCCTCTCTTCCTCCAGGCATCAAACTGTGCCCCAAGCACAACAGTTGGGGGTTCTGGATTACAGTCTTGTGATATTTCCACTTGACCACTGCCATCCCCTATATACAAAACCTTGAGATGCAGTTTTTAGATAGATACACTAAAACATTAAAAGCAATTAGGTAAAATTTGCATTGTTATAAATTGTTGTAAGGTAACAATGGAGGAATGGAAGACTTCAGTTTTTGTTTACCTACTGAGAAGTTGAAATTATTGAAGGAGGCCATTTGCCACTGTTTCAGACAGTATGTTCATAATTTTCTTCAGTCAGTGTTGCTTCTTTTATCATTGATCTTAATTTCATGTTTTATTTGAGTTGCTGATGGTCCTGCTAATGAGATGCATTTCTTTTTGTCTAATTTGACTCGACCCCACATGATTTTGAATTTTGCTTTTCCATCTAACCATGTTCATCATGGAACCTTTTCCCTCTTATTGTCTGCACCCTTTCTTGAGCTTTCACCCTCTTTCTGAAGTGCACTGCCCAGATTTGAACACAATAATTAAATTCAAATCTGAGAGGCAATTTAGCATGGCCAATCCACCTAACCTGCACATCTTTGGAATGTAGGAGGGAACCAGAGCACTTGGAGGAAACCAATGCAGACATGGGGGGAATGTTCAAACACACAAACAGTTGCCTGACGCAGGAATCAAACCCAGGTACTTGGCACTGAGAGATATCAGTGCTAACCACTAAGCCACTGGGCCGTCCCAGATTTAATCTTCTATGTTGTCATGGTGATTTGACATATTGGCTGGCAAGAAAGCTGCCAAGAGTCTAGAGTTACATCTCATAGATCCATGAATGGTTCCAGCACAGGAGGAGGCCATCCAGTCATTCTGTCATGCAGGGTCTCTGCCAGAATAACTCAAGCTGGTCCCACTCCTCTGCCTTTTCCTGATAATTTGTTTCTCTTCAGATAATTATCCAACTTGCTTTTGAAATGCACAACTGAATATAGATCTATCCCACTCTCGGCAGTACATTTCCAATTCTGACCATTCAATGCACATGAAGGTCAGATCAGATAAGGATGGCGAATGTTATGCTCTAATGAATCAGATGGCTTTTTACAGCATTTTGACAGTGACATGGTCACCAATAAGCATATTAGCTTTCTTACCCCTGATTCATTACATTTTCTGAATTTAAATTGCTCTGATATCATTGTGAGACTTTAAACTCTGAATGGTCTCCAAACAATTAATCTTACCCTCTAGATTATTAGTCCAGTAACATCACCACGATTCCACTGTACCCAGGAACTGAGATGGTCATGAAACAAGACTAATCATTTTCACAGTAATGATTGAGAAAATACAGATATTTATTGAAAAGTATTTTGGCTGAAACAAAATGATCATTTATTAAAACTAATTTCCATTAATTGACTCAAGAGCTCGAAGGCTTACAAACTGCTTAGATGCAGGTCTGTGTAAATTGCAGACTACAACAAACAGTTCTATCAAGGGCATGACAGATATTATTCTATTCTTAACACTGCAACTGCAATAAAATTCAAAGTGCTGGAAGTGTTTCAAATGTTTGTCTGCTCACCTTAGGTTGCAGGCTCCATTTTTGTCTAGCAAAATGCTACTCTCACAGATGAAGCTAAAATACTCCTGATGCTGGAAATCTTACACAAAGCCAAGAAATTCTTGAAAAGGTTAGCAAGGCCAGACAGCATTTCTGAAGAGAGTTGTAGAGTTGGCAATGCAGGTCGATGACCTTTCATGAATTCATACTTGAAATTTGACAGATTAAAGCAAATACTGAGGCAGAGACCTGGGTGAGAGAGGATAGGAAAGAATAGAATAGAATGTCTATGATAGGGTCTCATGATTGCATGATAAATGGAGTGATGATGCAAGTGAAATGGGAGTGGGAGTGGGAGAGGAAGTGGAGTGGAAACACAGTTACAAATTAGAATCCAAGTACAATTACCAGTAACTCCTAAATTATAACGTGAAGCTGTAAGCTTGTGGATTGGGAAAATTGTATACTTCAGCAAAGCAGGAGAAAGAACTTGACATATAAAGAATGGAGAATAAATGCAGAATAGCAGGAAACATTAAAAAGGTATTTTAAAAGCTTAAAGATATGTGAAAAGGGAAAAAAGAAGAGGAAAGATAAGTGTGGGACCATTACCGACAGAGACTGAAGAGATTAAAAGAGAAAGCTGGAAAAAAGCAGAAAATCTAAATAAACATTATGCATCTGTTTTCAGAGGGAAAAGCACAATAAATTTTTGGAAATAATTAAAATCCAAGGATCCAGTGAGAGTGTAGCATTGAAAGCAATTAGTATTCATAAAACAAAGTATTGGAAACGTTACTAGAACTGAAAGTTGACGAATCCCCTGGACCCAGTGACCTCCTACAGTTTTGAAAGGGATGACTGCAGAGATAATGACTGTGTCGGTGATTATCTCTTAAAACTCTGTTAACTCTGCAGACGTGTCTGCAGATTAGCAAGTTGCAAATGTAACTCGACCGATTAAGCAATAAGAGAGAGAAAGGGAAAAATAGGAATCCATGGACCTGTTAGCTTGACATCAGTCATAGTGAAAATACCAGAATCAATTATAAAGTGTGTGATGACTGGACAGTTAGAAAATACATATCTCATTGTGCAGAGAACTTATGAAGATGAAGTCAACTTTAAAACAGAGAGATAGAATAAATGGATTAATTTCAGGTTGGCAGGTTGAGATGAATAAGGTACCATAAGCGTTTGAATTCAAGAGGATCTGGACAGGCTTAGTGAGTGAGCAAGAGTATGGCAGATAGAATATAATATGGATAAGTACAATATTTTTGTAGGAACAATGAAGTTAAATGGTACCCGATTGGAAAATGTTGATATCCAAAAGGACGTGAGGTTCCTTGTTCAAAGTCATTGAAAGTTAGTATGCAGGTACAGCAAGCAACGTCAAAGGGCAAGTAGCATGTTAACCCTTATCTGAGTGGATTTGAACAAAGGGAAATAGAAGCCTTTGTCAGTTGCATATAACACTGTTAAGTGCCCATCAAGAATATTGTCTATAGTTCTGGCTACTTTGCCTAACAAATATATATTTGCAATAGAAGCAGCATAATGAAAGTTCACTAGACTGATTCGAGGGATGCTAGTTTGATCGATGAGCCAAGATTGAGGTGATAGACATGTCTTCTCTGGAGTTTAGAAGAATGAGAGATGATCTCACAGAGGTGATCTCTTACAAAATTCTTGAAATGAAAGACAGAATAGATGCAGAAAGAATGTTTCACCCCTGGTATGTGGTTCATAAGAAGTGGACACAGTCTGAGGATAAAAAGCAAGCCACTTATGGTTGACATGAGGAAGAATGTCTTCCCTCAGATGATGGTGAATATTTGGAATTTTCTATCCCAGGGTGCTGTGGAAGCTCAGTCCCAATGAAAATCAAGGACAGAGATTGGTTTGGCTCCTCATTATCAATGACTTTAAGGGAAATGGGAACATCATGGCAATATGGCATTGAGACATATGTTCATCCAGAAATTAGAATGGTGGCGCAGAGCGGCTGAATGGCATATTCCTGCCCAAATATTTCAAAAAATGATAAATTCTAAAAGGCTTTAAACTGTCTAAAGAACATATAAAGTCGCCCTCCTCTGGATTCTGTTGAGCACCATCAAAACAGCAGAAAAGTTCAAGGACAGGGAGGTCAAAATGGAAGAGGCTGTGAAATCTACAGGTTCTGACAAGTCTGTGATAAATGATGGATAAACCATTAAGTATTTTCTTTGTTCATTATTGTACCTCTGTTTCTACAACATTGCCATGGAAATAGCCACATTGTTTCATAAGGCATGCATTTAACAAGATATGATGACAGGTGTCAGAAATACTCTTCTGGAACATGTAAATCTTTAAGCATCGACATGAAGTGTTTTTTTTAATCCAAGGTATTTGATCGCTTTGTATTCTTCAACACAAAATTTTCCCTAACATTTATAAAGTGAAACAATGACGTCCAGTGGAGAAATTAACTCATTTTCAAATGTTTTGTCACCTGGCTTTTGACTATATTTTAAGTCAGAATGCCGAACCAACACAAAATTTGGATCTTGTGACTGACTTGTGACGTTCAATGATCATCAAAAACAATACTTGGACTGCATGCTGCAAGCATTCTGCTTCTGAAGTTGAAAGCAATCTCAAACAACAAAAACTGATCAATCTTTGCAACTAAGCCAAATATAAGCTTTAATGCTGAAAAAATCATGCGGGCGCAATAACCAACAGTTGTCAGAATGCTTTTGACAACGAACAGCTGCTGCTTTTTAATTAAATGCCCTGGCCTGTGCCTTCTTTGTTTAATCAGCACAGGAGCCATTTATTGCCTCAAACGTATCTTTGGAGATGATGTCAATGAAGAGGTTAGATGAATGCATCTATCTGAATATTAAAATGCCTTTAAAGATAACTCTTGAAAATAGAAGACTTTTTAAGAAAAAAATCTGTTTTAAGTATTGATTAATTTGAGTATACTTTCATGCTTTGCTGTTGATGTATTTGAAAATGTATGCAGCATATGTCACAAATATACAGGTTCAACCTAGATCGGAAAAGCCAATGGCAATAAAGAAGATCACTTTCTGAAGCAATGGTATAAATTTTGCAGTGATAATGAGAGCATAATTGTCAGCATTTCCCTCCAACACTTCTCTGAACCAAGTAACAGCTTCCGGCATCCATGTGTGCACAGCTAATTAAAGAAATCTAAACATTGCTCTCAGTAAGTTATCATCTTTTTGTGTGAGCAATAGAAAAGATTTTGCTCGAAATGTCGATTCTCCTGCTCCTTGGATGCTGCCTGACCTGCTGTGCTTTTCCAGCACCACACTTTTTGACTCTGATCTTCAGCATCTGTAGTGCTCACCTCCTCCTTGTCTCTTTAATGGTTTCATTTTACCTGTGTTTGATTGTGGTGCTCTTTTTAAGGCACAGAAAATAAAGCAGTTGTCGACATAGAATCGGTGTCATATCTGTATTGTCTCTGAGACAATATGGAGATACAAAGCAAACCAGTGAATGCAGAACACTTTGCCAGCTTGACTGCCCTCCACATTTAGCTGCAGCCATGCCTGTTCTTTCTCCATAATGGTGCCTCAGTTGTTGAAAGAAATTTTCACTTTCAAGTTTACAAAGGTGTCGAGAGCGTGCCGATCTTGAGCCACTCGATCCCTTAGTTTCCAGAAGAGGCAACCTTCTGTTTCCTTCATGCTTCATCATCTCCTACAAAGGGTCTCCAGCCCCAGTAGTAAATCTGCTCTCCTGCCTCAAAGGAGACAATTCAGGGATCACAGACTAATTCACCCACTGCTGAGCTGAGCGTTCTGACCCCTGTTTGACCCTAATGTCAGGGTTCTGAAGTCTTTGGGGAAAATCCCACCCTTATTCTCACTGGGAAAATCTGTTGAAAAGATAATCCCTTTTTGAAAAGATACATGTGGAATTTAACAGTGTGCATAGTCCACAATTAACAGCCTCACTCTTCCAGAAAGAATAAGTCCACATTAGATGAATAATAAGTTTTTACCGCAATGGTACAAAATTCTACATATTTTTCAAATCAATTTTAAACATTCCAGATATTTTAGCTCCTACTTCAAAACTGATCATTTCACTGTGCATAAAAGTTAACTTGAAAAGTGAAGACTTTCAGTCGTCACTTTATTGCTGTCTGTGAGAATACCTCAACATGATTGCTTTGTTCCCTAACTTTTGCAGGATGACTACTCCTTGATCTGACATTCAAAATGAAGTCAGGAAAAGGGAAATCCATATCTCAGAGATCTCCAGATCTTTGTAGGCAGCTTTAAGGTTAGTGACAAGAAGTGTTGCTTCTCCACTGACTGCGAAATCCAGTGCAATCAGACCAGGACTATTCAGGATCAATGTGAGTTCTTTACCCAAGTGTTTGATGGTACAATTATATACCACATCCAATTCAGAAGCTGATCTGAATGTTAGCTGCAACTCCAGAATCAACTTAGTCATCCAAGGACAAGTACAAACAAGGACAATCATGTAACTAATTTTAATCCATGAAGGCATATCCTGAAATGCGTCTTCTTATTAATTCATCCAATTTGATTAGATTAGGTTAGATTCCCTACAGTGTGGAAACAGGCCCTTTGGCCCAACAAGTCCACACCAACCCTCCGAAGAGTAGCCCAACCATACCCATTCCCCTACCCTATATTTACCCCTGACTAATGCACCTAACAGTGAGAAAGTGAGGACTGGACTGTAGATGCTGGAGATCAGAGCTGAAAAATGTGTTGCTGGAAAAGCGCAGCAGGTTAGGCAGCATCAAAGGAACAGGAGAATCGACGTTTTGGGCAGAAGCCCTTCTTCAGGAATAAGGAGGGTGTGTCAAGCAGGCTAAGATAAAAGGTAGGGAGGAGGGACTTGGGGGAGGGGCGTTGGGAATATGATAGGTGGAAGGAAATTAAGGTGAGGGTGATAGGCCAGAGAGGGGGTGGGGACCGGCAATCTTCTTCCCGACCTCTCCACTCCCACCCCCTCTCTGGCCTATCACCCTCACCTTAACCTCCTTCCACCTATCGTATTCCCAATGCCCCTCCCCCAAGGCCCTCCTTCCTACCTTTTATCTTAGCCTGCTTGGCACACCCTCCTCATTCCTGAAGAAGGGCTTATGCCCGAAATGTCAATTCTCCTGTTCCTTTGATGCTGCCTGACCTGCTGCGCTTTTCCAGCAACACATTTTTAAGCTCTAATGCACCTAACACTATGGGCAATTTAGCAAGGCCAATTCACCTGACCTGCATATCTTTGGATTTTTGGAGGAAACCAGAGCACCCGGAGGAAACCCACGCAGGTATGTGGAGAATGTGCAAACTCCATAAGGCCAAAAGACCAAAAGACATAGGTGTGGAAGCAAGGCCATTCGGCCCATCAAGTTCACTTTGTCATTTACTCGTGGCTGATGGGGGTTTTAATTTCACTTATCCGCACTCTCCCCATATTCCTTAATCTTTGCGAGATCAAGAATTTATCAATCTCTGCCTTGAAGACATTTAACGTCCCAGCCTCCACTGTGCTCCGTGGCAATGAATTCCACAGGCCCACCACTCTCTGGCTGAAGAAGTGTCTCTTCATTTCCATTCTAAATTGACCCCCTCTAATTCTAAGGATGTGCCCACAGGTCCAAATCTCCCTGCCTTACGGAAACAACTTCCCAGTGTCCACCCTTCTAAGCCATGCATTATCTGTGACTTTCTATTAGATTTCCCTCACCTTCTAAACTCTGATGAATACAATCCCAGAATCTTCAGCCAATCATCATATGTTAGGCTTACCATTCCTGCGATCATCCGTGTGAATATTTGCTGGACACACTCCAGTGCCAGTATGTCCTTCCTGAGGTGTCGGCCCCAAACTTGGACACAGTATTCTAAATGTGGCCTCACCAGAACTTTATAAAATCTCAGAAGCACATTGCTGCTTTTATATTCCAACCCTCTTGAGATAAATTTCAACATTACATTTGTTTTCTTAACCACGGACTCAATTTGCAAGTCAACCTTTAGAGAATCCTGGTCTAGCACTCACAGATCCCTTTGTACTTTGGCTTTATGAGCTTTCTCACCATTTAGAAAATAATCCATGCCTCTATTATTTTTTCCGAAGTGCAAGAGCTTGCATTTCCTCATGTTGAGTCTCATCAACCATTTCCTGGACCACTCTCTTAAACTGTCTAAATCTTTCTGCAGCCTCCCCACCTCCTCAGTACTATCTGCCTGTCCACCTAATTTGGTAACATCAGCAAACCTTGCCAGAATGTTCCCTGTCTCTTCATCCAGCTCATTAATATATAAAGTGAACAGCTGTGGCCCCAACACTGAACCCTGTGGGACCCCACTTGTCACCAGCTGCCATTCCAAAAAAGAACCATTTATCCCACTCTCTGCCAATCCCCAATCCATGCCAGTATCTCACCTCGAGCATCATGGGGCCTCGCCTTACTTAGCAGCCTCCCGTGAGGTACCTTATCAAAGGCCCTATGGAAATTACCTCTTCAAAAAATTCAAAATAGGTTTGTCAGGCACAACCTCCCTTTACTAAATCCATGCTGCCTTGTTCTAATCTGACCTTGCACTTCCAAGAATTTATTAATCTCATCCTTAATGATGGATTCTAGAGTTTTACCTACAACCAAGGTTAGGCTAATTGATCTATAATTTTCCATCTTTTGTCTTGATCCTTTATTGAACAAGGGGATTACAACAGCGATTTTCTAATTGTCTGGGACTATCCCTGACTCCAGTGATTTTTGAAAGATCACAGTCAGTGACCCCGCTATTTCCTCAGCCACGTCCCTCAGAACTCTAGGATGTAGCCCATCGGGGCCAGGAGATTTATCAATTTTTAGACTTTTTAGCTTTTCTAGCACTTTCTCTTTTGTAATGGTTACCATACTCAACTCTGCCACATAACTCTCCTTAATTGTTGGGATATTACTCATGTCTTCCACTGTGAAGACTGACACAAAGTCCTTATTAAGTTCTTCAGCTATTTCCTTATCTCCCATCACTAGGTTTCCAGCATCAATTTGGAGTGGCCCAATTTCTACTTTTGCCTCTCATTTGTTTCTTATGTATTGAAAGAAACTTTTACTATCATTTCTAATATTACTGGCGAGCTTACCTTCATACTTGATCCTCTCCTTCCTTATTTATTTCTTTGTTATCCTCTGTTTGTTTTTGTGGTCTTTCCAATCTTCTGGTTTCCCAGTGCTCTTGGCTACTTTTATAGGCTCTCGCCACACAGACAGTCACCTGGAGTGGGAATTGAACCTGGGTCCCTGGCACTGTGAGGCAGCAGTGCTAACCACTGAGCCATTGTGTCTGGAATTTTGAAAAATTCCAGGATTTTCTTCTTGGCACCCTTAACTGGAAGAAAGTGAGGACTGCAGATGCTGCAGATCAGAGTCGAGAGTGTAGTGCTGGAAAAGCACAGCAGGTCAGGCAGCATCCGAGGAGCAGGAGAATCGATGTTTCAGGCAAAAGCCCTTCATCAGGAATGAGGCTCATTCCTGATGAAGGGCTTTTGCCTGAAACGTCAATTCTTTTATTCCTCGGATGCTGCCTGACCTGCTGTGCTTTTCCAGCACCACACTCTCGACCTCTGACTCAAATTCAATCCACACTGCCTTTGTGTTGCTGAAATGTAGGCTTTTGTCACTTCCAAACATGAATATTCTCCACTGCTTTCCGGCACCCAAAATATATTCTGCTGCTTATACCTTATTCCATGAAACTGATATTCTCTGATCACAGCATTCTGTTTGCTCACTTATGCTGGTTCAGAATGTCAAATCTAACTTCATTTTTTTCTATATCGCTCATGTGCTATGGTAACATACTTCAAGAGCTTTCTTAAACTATGTTAAGACCATTATTTCTGATTACTTTCTGTAATCTTGCCCTCTTCATTTAAGGTCTCTTGTGCTTTTGCTTTGTGAAGTGCTGTGGAACGTGTTAAGATAAAAGTATCATATAAGTGCACACTGTATATTAGATTAGATTCCCTACAGTGTGGAAACAGGCCCTTCAGCCCAACAAGTCCACACCGACCTTCCGAACAGTAACCCACCCAGACACATTTCCCTCTGACTAGTGCACCTTACACTCTGGGCAATTTAGCATGGCCAATTCACCTGACATGCACATCTTTCGACTGTGGGGGGAAACCAGAGCAAACCCATGCAGACACGGGGAGAACGTGCAAACTCCACACAGACAGTAGCCTGAGGCTGGAATTGAACCTGGGATCCTGGTGCTGTGAGGCAGCAGTGCTAACCACTGAGCCACCATGTCACCCGTAGTCTTGTTGTTGACTACCCCTTATGAAATAAGATTCATGCATTTACCTTTCATCAGTCTGAGTCTGTGTCCCTACTACATTGACTATTTTTCAGCAATCTTCTATATTTGCTTTTATCATTCCAGTCTTACCCTGTTACTCAGAACCTGGACATTCAGATCAGCCTAACGACTATTCTCAGACCGCCTCTGGCACTGTGACATGTCCATGTGCTTCAGTGATCAGAAAACAATGCCGTTTTCAAACTGTACTTCGATCAGCGCATTCAAATTTTGATCTCAACTTTATCTGACCTGCATGTTTCTGACCCACAATACATTTCAACTTTCCACTTTTTCTTCTCTGCTCTCAATTGCCAGGTTTAATGTTGAGTCCACAAGTGGTGAGGTTTGAAAACTGATAGCTAATTTGAAGGATTGCTTTGGTTGATTTTTTTTGATATCAAAACAGTCTAAGTCATTTTTTAAAAATATACATTGGCAAAACAAAAGTTGCGAAAGAAGCAGTAAATAATGCAAAGTTATTTACCAGAATTATGAAGTTCATTTGCTTAATTTTATTAGATGTGCAAAAAGTGGCATGATGACTCAGTGGTTAGCACGACTGCCGCAGTGCCAAGGACCTAAGTTCAATTCCACCCTCAGGTGACTGTGTGTGGAGATTGCACATTCTCCACGTGTCTGTGTGGATTTCCTCTGTGTGCTCTGGTTTCCTCACACAGTCCAAAGATGTGCAGGTTAGATGGATTGGCAATACTTAATCATCCATAGTGTCCAGGGATGTGTAGGGTAAGTGGATTAGCCATGGGATATACAGTGTACAGGGATAGGTTTCATGGGATGGGTCAGCGTGGGATGCTCCTCAGAGGATCAGTGTGGACCTGATGGGCCGAATGGCCTGATTCCACACTGTAGGGATTCCATGATAAACATACAAACAGTTAACTCTGCACATTTGTGGGCAGAGATTTTGTTCCACTGAATATGCTGAAAAAATAAAATGCAGCTTCAGCAATACCTGCTGTGATTCAGATCAAGGTCGTCAACAATTTTGTTCCAACTGGGGCATGTTCACCTCCTTTATCACACTGTATCATTTCGCTGGTCAACACTGATTCCAAAGTGTCCACTGAAACATCTTATCCTCCAAGTTTAAATACAAAGTTAACATATTCAGCAATTTTGAGTCTCTGCATAGGATTCAATTCCATCACACTTGGTGGAAAGGCAGGCTTTAGCATCAGGCTTCATCTCAAATGGTTCCTGCATAAGTCAGCAGTAATGAGTGACCTATTCATGCACAAAAGGACAAGTTATTTTTTTCTTTAAAATTGTATAATTACTATTGTCAGACTCAGTCTCACTTCCAGTACTTTGGGGACTAATAGAAAGAAAGTCAGATGGCAGGGAGAAACTAGGGACAAGCTTTAATGGCTTTAAAAGAGAAGCAGGAAGCTAAAAATTGATTAAATGAGAAAAAGGGCATGAGTTATTACACAGCAGAGGCATCAACATTTTGTCCTATCATTGAAAGATTAGAACATTTCAGGTCTGTCTATTATTTTTAAGCATGGATTGCATCTAATCTTCTCAGATATTGGTCCCACAGATAAATTCTTAGGGACTACATTTTAAGGAGACGACTAAAATTTGGATCAGACCCTTATCACACCCATGCTGTCATTGTTGGCACAATGGAATTTCAAAACTTTGAACAGAGTTTTCCTATTTTCAGATTGTGCTTTTCTTTAGTCAGAGTCAAGAAGCGCACTCCACCATGTCTTGCATCGACTTTTCTTACATAATTTTCTGCTTGTCATGCGATGCATCATACAATCAAGCCCTCGTGCATCTTTGTGAGAGACTCGTGTGGCTGGAGGGGAGGAAATGGTTGCCAATGTTGAGACCGTCTGTCATTTACACCACTGATGCCTTACTTCAAGCTCAGATGTATTGCACTTCCGATGTTGCAAATTAGGAAGGAGCCCCATCGTAGTGCTTAAGCTTTGAAGACATGACCTAGATAAAAGGTTAGCTCGCTCAGCACCACATCAAGCCATAAATTGCAAACTCATTCAGTGCTGGAATCCAGCTGAGGAGGGATGCCCAGCAGCACAAGGAGAAGATCCATAATTTACTGTATTCCACAAGGTGAAGTGACACCATCTTCTCTCTGCTGACTCACACTCATGGGGCGACCCATCATCCTAACTCTGCTACTGCACAAACTAAAACTCATGAATAATTCTCACAATTGCACTCAATGGCTCTCACCCACCTCATCCTCTCAAATTACAAATCCTGTATGCCCTTTATATTTCCTACTATCTCACTAGGGTCAACTTACTGCTTCTCCCGCTCATGCATTACCACTCTTCATTCTGCTGTCAGAACAGAAGCAAGTCAAATAGTCAGGGCAGGCAAAGAACAAGTTAGGACTAATAAACTAATCTGCATTTATTTCAATGCAAAAGGCCTAACAGGGAAGGCAGATGAACTCAGGGCATGGTGAGGAACATGGGACTGGGAGATCATAGCAATTACAGAAACGTGGCTCAGGGATGTGCAGCACTGGCAGCTTAATGTTCCAGGATACAAATGTTACAGGAAGGATAGAAAGGGAGGCAAGAGAGGAAGGGGAGTGGCATTTTTGATGAGGGATAGCATTACAGCTGTGCTGAGGGAGGATATTCCCGGAAATACATCCAGGGAAGTTATTTGGGTGGAACTGAGAAATAAGAAATGGATGATTACCTTATTGAGATTGTATTATAGACTCCCTAATAGTCAGAGGCAAATTGAGAAACAAATTTGTAAGGAGATCTCAGCTATCTGTAAGAATAATAGGGTGATTATTGTAGGGGATTTTAGCTTTCCAAACATAGACTGGGACAGCCATAGTGTTAAAGGTTTAGATGGAGAGGAATTTGTTAAGTGTGTACTAGAAAAGTTTCTGATTCAGTGTGGGGATGTACCTACTAGAGAAGGTGCAAACCTTTGACTGCTCTTGAGAAATAATGCAAGGCATGTGACTGAGGTGTCAGTGAGAGAGCACTTTGGAGCGAGAGACCATAATTCTATTAGATTTAAAAGACTGATGGAAAAGGATAGACCAGATCTAAAAGTTAAAGTTCTAAATTGGAGAAAGGTCAATTTTGACAGTATTGGGCAAGAACTTTCGAAAGCTGATTGGTGGCAGATGTTCGCAGGTAAAGGGATGGCTGGAAAATGGGAAGCCTCAGAAATGAGATAACAAGAATCCAGAGAAAGTATATTCCTGTCAGGGTGAAAGGGAGGGCTGGTAGGTATTAGAAATGCTGGATAACTAAAGAAATTGAGGGTATGGTCAAGAAAAAGAAGGAAGCCTTTGTCAGGTGTAGACAGTATAGATCGAGTGAATCCTTAGAAGTGTATAAAGGAAGTAGGAGTATACTTAAGAGGGAAATCAGGAGGGTGAAGAGGAGACATGAGATAGCTTTGGCAAATAGAATTAAGGAGAATACAAAGGGTTTTTACAAATATGTTAAGGACAAAAGGGTAACTAGGTAGAAAATAGGACCCCTCAAAGATCAGCAAGGCAGCCTTTGTGTGGAGCTGCAGAAAATGAGGGAGATACTAAATGAGTATTTTGCATCAGTATTAACTGTGGAAAAGGATATGGAAGATATAGATTATTGGGAAATAGATGGTGACACCTTTCAAAATGTCCAAATTACAGAGGAGGAAGTGCTGGATGTCTTGAAATGCATAAAGGTGGATAAATCCCCAGGACCTGATCAGGTGCACCCTAGAACTCTATGGGAAGCTAGAGAAGTGATTGCTGGGCCTCTTGCTGAGATAGTTGTATCATTAATAGTCACAGGTGAGGTGCTGGAAGACTGGAGGTTGGTAAACGTGGTGCCACTGTTTAAGAAAGGTGGTAAGGACAAATCAGGGAACTATAAACCAGTGAGCCTGATGTCTGTGGTGGGCAAGTTGTTGGAGGGAATCCTGAGGGACAGGATGTACATGTATTTGGAAAGGCAAGGACTGATTAGGGATAGTCAACATGGTTTTGTGCATGGAAAATCATGACTCACAAACTTGATTAAGTTTTTTGAAGAAGTAACAAAGACGATTGATGAAGGCAGAGTCATAAATGTAATCTACAGATAGCTAAATGTAATCAGCAAGACGTTCAACAAGGTTCCCCATGGGAGATTGATTAGCAAGGTTGATCTCATGGAATACAGGGAGAACTAACCACTGGATAAAGAACTGGCTCAAAGGTAGAAGACAGAGGGTGGTGGTGGAGGGTAGCTTTTCAGACTGGAGGCCTGTGACCAGTGGAGTACCACAAGGATCGGCGCTGGGTCCTCTACTTTTTGTCATTTACATAAATGATTTAGATGCAAGCATAAGAGGTACAGTTAGTAAGTTTGCAGATGACACCAAAATTGGAGGTGTAGTGGACAGCGAAGAGGGTTACCTCAGATTACAACAGGATCTTGACCAGATGAGCCAATGGGCTAAGAAGTGGCAGATGGAGTTTAATTCAGGTAAATGCGAGGTGCTGCACTTTGGGAAAGCAAATCAGAGCAGGACTTATACACTTAATGGAGAAAGTGAGGACTGCAGATGCTGGAGATCAGAGCTGAAAATGTGTTGCTGGAAAAGCGCAGCAGGTCAGGCAGCATCCAAGGAACAGGAGAATCGACGTTTCGGGCATCAGAAGGGCTCCAGGAGTTTGGAGTCATGTTGCGGTTGTACAGGACACTGGTTAGGCTGCTGTTGGAATATTGCGTGGAATTCTGGTCTCCTTCCTATCGGAAACATGTTGTGAAACTTGAAAGGGTTCAGAAAAGGTTTACAAGGATGTTGCCAGGGTTGGAGGATTTGAACTATAGGGAGAGGCTGAACAGGCTGGGGCTGTTTTCTCTGGAGCGTCGGAGGCTGAGGGGTGACTCTATAGAGGTTTACAAAATTATGAGGGGCATGGATAGGATCAATAGGCAAAGTCTTTTCCCTGGGGTTGGGGAGTCCAGAACTAGAGGCCATAGGTTTAGGATGAGAGGGGAAAGATATAATAGAGACCTAAGGGGCAACTTTTTCACATAGAGTGTGGTACGTGTGTGGAATGAGCTGCCAGAGGAAGTGGTGGAGGCTGGTACAATTGCAACATTTAAAAGGCATTTGGATGGGTATATGAATAGGAGGGGTTTGGGGGGTTATGGGCCGGGTGTTGGCAGATGGGACTAGATTGGGTTGGGATATCTGGTCAGCATGGACGGGTTGGACTGAAGCATCTGTTTCCATGCTGTACATCTCTAGGACTCTATGACTTAATTCCTTCCGTTATCTCATTGCAGGAAAAACTGGCTCAGCCCCACAGAAGGATCAAACACACCCTTGACTGTGCCAGCACCCGCTGACTGACTGGAGCTACCGTTGACCCTCATAAAAACTGTTTCCCTTTGATTCTCCTACATGGCCATTTCTTTGAAGTGGCAATAGGCACTAAAGGGATATTGATACACGCTATACATACAGATATTCCTCTCTTCATTCGCTATTGAGAATTTCACCTCGCCATTCAACAATTGCTTGGTCAAAGGGACTCGTCCTAGTTGTATCCCAACTTTCTGGTCTGGGAAGATTTCACCTGGCATTAACAGTTTCAGATGGTGTGAACTTTGCTTTTCACTTTCTCTTCAGCTTCTGGACAACTTGCTGACAAATTTCACTATTTTCTGTTTCTTTCTTCTGGATTTCTAGCAAATGCAGTGTTTTACTTTTAGATTAGCAATGTTAATTGGTTTGATTTCTGGATTCACATGAGAATGTTCACTTAATGATCTGAAATGAAAGTGGGAGTCACATTTCTCATTCGGTCAGAGAAGAGGAATGTTTGATAGTGCAACTGTGCCACAGTGATAGTGTCCCTACCTCTAAGCCAGACAGTCTGGTCTAAGTCCCATTTGCTCTCAAAGTGTGTAATAAGTTCTTTGAATGGGTTTGACCATAAAGTATCTCAAAGCAATGCCTGAGACACTTGAAGGACCACAATTTGTGGAAACAATGATGATACACTCAATTGTTGTGGAAATGTTGTGGAAAAAGAGGAGTTAATCATTCTCAGATTTCAGCAGATTCAAAAAAAAATTAATCAACATTACTCGATCAATTATTTCTTTTAAACAAAATCAAAATCATATTAGCCGAGTCTACGGTTGACAGAGTCTGGTATTATGAAGGAATTAAATTTATAATGGTGGACTTACATTCATAAGCTCAATACTGTCTCATCTGCATTCTCTTGTTTAAATTGGCTCCTGTAAGTTCTCAGAATAACTTCTCTTTATTCACAATGAACCTAACATTGCTTTCAGAACTTGCTGTTTGAATAAATATTCAACAGCCAAATGAAAAATACAAGGAAAACATGGCCAATTAACCATAATCATTTGTAATAATTTAACTTCAAATCAATATATTTCATTGATGTTTCATTGACTCAATCTCTCCTGAATACGTAGGATTTGCTACAAATTTGCCTGAGCTATATTTTACCTTATAAATGAAGATATGCAACCCATCCTTTAAGATTCTGGTGGTGAACAACTAATCCAGTAATATTTTCGAAAGTAACTCAGCTCTAGAAATGACACAGGAACATGAGGAGGTGCACAGCTTTGAAGCAGCAATAAATTCAATGTAGAAAGTTATTTATTTACAGGGGTGGTCTACAGAAGTTGAAATCAGGGATAGAGGGAAGAATACTTGAAAGGAAGCTAATACATCCTCAATTAAATGGCAAGCACACTCCCACGCCAGTTATTGTCCAATTCACATAAAGTCAATGTCATGTGATTTCTCATGGCATGGTGCGAGGTCAGGATCCACATCTATCCCTATCTTTGGGGTCCTATCCCCAGTATGGAAATTCTTGCTCGTTCTCTCACTCTGCGCTGAAATTCTTGCATCACTTAAAATCCAATACAGTGGCAGGATTTACATCTGGCAATTAATCACTGGGCTACTCAGCTTCTACGGGCCTAAGCTTATGTTTTTATTTTGTCCAAGTCCACGTTTTGTTGAGTTTGTGAGGATATTTTGCCATGATGTCACCGTACCCCGCCAAATTTGCTGAATGAATTAGCTACCCCACCCCATTATATCTTTCATGCCTGATTTCCATCCCATCTTACCACATGCCCTTCCCCCATCAATTCACCACTCTGTGGTTATCTGTCCAAAGACCAGCAACCCTTGTGCACATGCAATCTTTGAAAAGCTGCTGGGCACCCGTAAGAGCATGGACACCCCTCACTGGTAATATCATGCCATGGTAACCACAAGACCTTGCTCCTCATGGGACCAAGCTGGCATGGCTAACACTCCCTCACTAATACAGCCCCGTTCTCTTAGTTTCATCACCATTTAAGCCGCACACATTATATTTCCCTGACTGGATCCTATCTGAATACCCTCCAGTCAGTGCCACCTTGACTCAGTGTCCACTGGAGATCCCATCCTGTCATTGTCCAAAAGGGAAACGTCACATACAGTAATCAGACAATTTCAAACACAAATGTGAACTTCTATTTATAGAAGGGAGAAGGTAACAGAAAAAAAAAGCCAACAAAGGCTGAAAAATGCAAACCAGGTTTCAGCAACATGACCAAAAAATGCAACAATCACTGAATGTGTGCTGCACTCAATTCTCTGTCATAACTGATGTCAATGAGATTCTGTCTGGCTTGTACTACCCATTTGCAACTGAGATCGATCATGCAAAAAAGATGGCTTCCTCCTCCCTGTGTTCATCCTCCTCCTCCTCCTCCTCAGTAGACTACTCTCATTTTCTAAGTTGCTCTGAATCCTGCACATTGTCTGCTCCAGTTGGGCAGAGTACACACACAACACACCAGGGTGTTTCAGCATGCTATAACTGGACCTTACTAGAGGGTCCACCGAGACCAGTCCAAGCAGTGGAAACATATTTTCAACAGTCTCACTGTGTGCTCCTGGTTGAAGCAGGAATGGAATTAAACCTGAGTTCCACATCAGTCAGGGAGTTGTGCAATACTGTCATCAGCCAACGTCTCAGAGGGCAGCAATTGTCCCCCCCCAGTTACCTGGAGGAAAAGGCACTTCCAAAGCAAAATATGTACAAGCGTGCTCTGGAATGTATGAGTCACGACAACTGCCATTGGGCACGCAGCTCTTGCGAGTGATAATGTTGACCACAGATCACCTGAACATTAATGAAAAGGAACCCCTTCTTGAATTCCTTCATGTTGTGATTCGGTCTTCTCAGGGCAACATCTGTACAGATGATGGCACCTTGCATCTTGAGGAAGCCAGCGACATTTTTGAATCCAATCCCAATTATAATACTGACCTGCTTTGGGGGAATAAAATGAACTAATGCAAACTCACTCAGATGGTATCGGTCACTATCCTGAAGTATTTACAGCTGAGAGATCCCAAACAAGTCACCCATCACTCCTTGTAAGCTGTCAGCCACATTTCAGTTCTGTGCTGCAGGGACCTTTTCAGTCATTGGGAGAGGATAGCCTCCCGCTCCTGTAGCCTGTGATGCAATTATTGAAAATCCAATGGAGCTGTACTTTTCAAATGGCTGCTTCATGTTTGTGGGCAGCACGGTGGCACAGTGGTGAGCACTGCTGCCTCACAGCGCCAGAGATCCGGGTTCAATTCCTGCCTCAGGCGACTCTCTGTGTGGAGTTTGCACGTTCTCCCCGTGTCTGCGTGTGTTTCCTCTGGGTGCTCCGGTTTCCTCCCACACTCCAAAGATGTGCTGGTCAGGTGAATTGGCCATGCTAAATTGCCCGTAGTGTTTGTAAGGTGTAGACATAGGGGTATGGGTGGGTTGCGCTTCGGTGGGTGCAGTGTGGACTTGTTGGGCCGAAGGGCCTGTTTCCACACTGTAAGTAATCTAATCTAATCTAATCAATGTTATGGTGTCCAGCAAATGTGAATCCCATGCTTTCACCCATCAAATTGACATTCTACCCACTATGGGTATAGTTTCACCCATTTTCTTGAAGCAATTTGCATCTGGAGAAAGGGAAGTTACAGCAGGAAACATAGTTGTCGTGCACACTACCAACCCTATGCCTCACTTGGTTGCTTCCAACCCCAGACAGAGCCTGGATGTCCCTATTACCTCAGAGTACTCTGACAAAGCATTTTGACCCATCCTCACCCAGCGTACAGCCAACACACTGAGATTCACCCATAAATGTCCTTGCTACCTGATGAACCCTGGCCTAACACTTTCAGGATTCCCGCCCTGCTTCTTTATGCTCCCCCTGTGAGGGTCACAGTCAATAACACCCCTCCTGCAACCTAACATGTCCTCTGATGCTGCACCAAATTTCACTCATTTTATTTGAGATTCCCCTTTATACTTCTGCTTTCCATCCCCCCCCCCACCCTATCCACCTCCTATCACCAGCCTCTAGTGTCCCACCTCTTCTCTCACTCTCCCTGTCCTTCCAAGCCCTTCACCAGAGTAATTCTGGAAGCTCAATGGACAGATACCCAGGACTGCGCTCACCCCAGAGGTTTGACTAACTCTGACAAACACCCTCTGGACATGATTGAGAGGACACCTGACTGCTGTGTGTGAAACTCCCCAAATAGCCATATATAATTCTCCTGACCTCTTCTGCAAGCCTTAAAGACTGACTGCTGAAAACTGTCCAGTGGGTCCTAGGACAGACCCCCTGGCTGTGAGCAGTAAAAGGGGACAACTGATTCTGTTGAAGCCCCTGTGCCCTTGGCTGATGGTATCAGGGCCCACTGACTACCAATGACCCTCCTTGACTGGACTGAGGGCAATGACAAGCCAGCTTCTGACATGGCAATTTGGTGTAATGAACGTGTGTTTGCCAAGGGGGTAGCTGGCACAGGCTGTAGGCATTAGATTGTTGTCTCACAGTGCTGTTTACCATGATGTAACAGTCCATACCTCCAAACCCCACTCCTTGCCACCCCAGACCATTCAGGCAAGCATGATGAGCAGCCTATCTGTGCATTAGTGAAGACTGTAGCTCTGGCTGCAACTCCAACAGGCATAGCAAGCCAAGGCAAGGCTTTACATGGATGGTGTGAGCATGCAAGTTGGTGCAAATTGAGCTAGTGCTCAGACAGCTAACATGCAGTCCTGAGATGAAGCATTATAGAGCTGGGCACCTGTCCCTGCTTGTGAAGTATCCCTGCTACACCCTTCTAAATGCTAATAGCTGGCACGCCCCACAATGCAAGGCTGTGTGTCTTAAGTGGCCTGTTACAGTATCAGAGAAGTGACATGATGGCCGTGATGGATTGGCTGATGTTGGATGCCAATGTCTATGGATTAAGAGTCCATGTGGCTGGTGCTCTGAGATGTTGTTGCCCAAATGTTGTCCAATTATGGAGGCTGTTCAGATCAAACAATGAGCTGGATCCATCAAGTACAGTCTTTGGTTTCCTTATGGAGTTTTCCTGATGGCTAGCTTGTTTGGCAAGTTTGGTAAAATGGGAGATTGAATATGAATGAGGAGAGTTGTGGATTGACAAGACATAAACAAGTGTTAATTCCTGTCAATTGGCATCTTGCCACTGCCTTGTGTGTATCTCACCACACCACTTGTGAAAAGCATAAAAGGTAAACTGAGATGATCTTGACATTGAGGGAGGTCTCTTTGCACTTGTTGAAAGTGAGGACTGCGGATGCTGGCGATCAGAGTCAAGAATGGTGCTGGAAAAGCACAGTAGGTCAGGCAGTGTCCAAGGAGCGGAAGAATTGATGTCCTTCATCAGGAAGGTACTCTCTGCACCTGTCACCTAGTTTTGTCACACATTGCTCATGTCACTCTCACCCCTACAAGATTATACTTTATTTGTGTCCATATTACAGAATAGTCGGAAACAAATTTCAAGAATTAGAGTATTCTATTTCTCAGCAACATGCAAATATTGAGTGATTACTTCAGTCTTCAGCCTGTGACGGAGACAGCAGGTTCAAAATGTACTGCCCAGTTAGCTACGAGTGACCAGCACATAAGGCTGTCAGAGGTTTAATCTCAAGATTTGTCTAAATCAATAGCCATCAGCAGTTTGAAATTAAGCCCAGATTAGACACTGATTTTATTTTTTTTGTGATATAAGCACTCAATGTCATAGTCTGATGCCTTCAGAAAGCCAGACAGGAATTGTCTGAGCAGATTAACCCAGGGCCAATACTGATCTCACCACAAAATGAATTAATCCTATCGTTACTAGTCCATGTCATGCAAACAATTTTAGTGAGATGGTTAAGAATGGATCATTCCAAATCTTCACAAATAATTTCAGAACATTTTAAGCTGGGAGCAAATAATTTTCAATGACAACGAACTAACTGAAGGATTCAAACAATGCCACACAAAGAGCAAAACTCAAGTGATTGAAAGTTCAATTTTTGATTATAAAATTTGGCTCACCTTTGTTAATATTAAACATATATTGTTCAAATTCTTTGACTATGCTTTTATTAATGTGGCTTATGTATCATTAGTGGTCGAAAGTCAATTTTTAGACTGTTAGTACACACTACAACTCCTACCTGATGAGATTCGCACAAGTTGATCACAGTGTGGGCCTGTCCAATGAGTCATTCCTGGGAGCCTTAATGCAGTTTGAATCCAATCAGACATTTAACTGCCTATCATTGGCTTTCCAGGACCTTCGATGTGAAGGTCACATTTCTAGGAGCTGCTGGTCAATACAGGCTCAGAGCGAACAGTGTCATTGGGAGTGGAGGCCACTGCCAGTCCTGTCAAAGGTTGGGAGGATAAACAAACACAAGATCCCTGGAATTCACTAAGTTTTGAGGGAGAGGAGGGGTCTCCTCAAGGTAACTCATGCAAATTCTTATGAAGTTGGGTCAGCTTAATGGTGGTGTTAGTGTGGATAAGTTAAACCTTATTTTACCACTTAAGAGTCTCACTTGGCATGGATTTGAAGATATTTGACCTCCCCTACCCTGGAATTAATCCGATGGAATTGGGAAACCAACAGACTCTCCAAATCACACCTTCTCACCCGATTAAACGACACCCCCAACCCCCGGTCCCTCCCCCACCATTTCCCACCCCAGTCCTGGAATGGAAAGGAATACTAAGTTCTGCATCAATGATTGAGAACTGCAACATTTTTGCTTTACTGAAAGGTTCTGTCAAATAGTTTATTTGAATATCAAGATTTTGTTTTCGAGAACCACTTCTCCCTCAATTCAGACTGCAAGCTGAATTATATGTTTAAATTTTAACAAGATAAGGAGCGCATTTTGTACATAACAGAATTCCTTCACGTCTAACAATACCAAATTTAGGCAAAAACTGTCCAGAGTCAACATACCTTTTTCCTGCACTGCAGATTGCCACTATAGACAACGAGGGATAGGCAATAAATGCTGGTCAAGTCAGTGATGCCTACACCTTGTAAATGGAAAAAATGCCCTGTGTTTTGAGAAAATTCATACCAGTGCCCAAACTGGAATTATAGAATCCAGACAGTGAATACAGGCCATTCAGCCCATCAAATCCATGCCAGCCCACTGGAGAGCATCCCACCCAGAACCCTTCCCCTCCCCCCCTCACCGTATCCTTGTAACTGTGCATGCACCATGGCTAATCCACCTAGTCTGCACATCCTTGGACACTACAAGCAATTCAGCATGACCAATCCAACTAACCTGCACATCTTTGGACTGTGGGAGGAAACTAGAGCACTCGCAGGAAACCCACAAGGTGTGAGGAGAATGTACAAATTCCACACAGACAGTTGTCCAAGCGTGGAGTCGAACCCAAGTCCTGTGTGGCAGCAGTGCTAACCACTGAACTCCCATGCCATCTATGAATGATAGCTTGATCTCCCTATTGCTGTTAGCAACAGGATTGTGAAGTGATTACCTGTCCAAAGGAATTGAGACTTAGAAATAAGTTGATTTTGTCCTAAGCTCCGTTTGTCACCACCAGCTTGACCAACTGTCCAGTATTTTAACAAAATCTCCCTTTTCTCCATTATTTCTTAGAGTGCATTGGAGACTGAGCCTGGATTTCTCCTCTTGCTTCTACCTCTGCTTTTTTTTCATGAAGATGCATCTTTACTTCTGTTGTATGGTCAGCAGCACATCCCCACCTCCATCCGATGTGCTTTTATGGTCACCCAGGTTACAATAGGTTTCCAGCAAATGATAAAAGCTGCAAGTTTGAGCCTTTACCAACATACCATCCTAATTCCCCAGTGTAGGATCTGATGCTCTGATTATCTTGTTTAAACAGCCTGTCTCCAGGAATTCTAACAAAGTTTGTATCTTTGGAACACCCCATGGGAACATCATTTGAACAAGACTTGTGTATTTCAAAAAGGTCACATTGGCAGACAAATATGCTTTTCCATTCAAGGTAAATCTTACAGCATACAGTCCCAAATTCCTTGAATAAAGCCTCTCCTGAGCTAACAAGTGGTGCTGCAGCTAAAATGTCTGGATTGCAGTTGAAGTTCCTTTGCTTACAATGACCACAGTGGGGCTTCTGTGCTAACATTACAGATCAGAATGTGACAGTCCAGCACATTGAAGACCCACTGCTATTGGATCCAGGACTAATAACTACAATGGATCATTGGTTCTTTCTGAACTGTCTTTCAACTCATTAAACTATCTGCCAGAGTAGACTCTCAGAATTGGAATCAAGACACAAATATATTAAGTTGAGGAAACAATAGAGAAGCAAAGTTATTACTTCTGGATGGAAGCCAAATGCTATGGGCTAAATAACTGTGCTAAAAATTTGTTCAATTATGTAAATTTATACTTTATTCCCTTAATTAATATGATGCTCCCAGAAGAAACACCCTAAATATCACAATCTGTGGCACAAGTAGAACCTTTTATCTCTATTTCCAGCTGTGCTCCTCTACCAAGTTATTATAATATGGCTAAATTGTCAGCTATCAATTTCAATGTTGAATTTATTAGATCTTATTGATAGATCCCTCCCTCTCCTACAATTTTCTGCAGTCTTCACAAATTTCTCAACTCACTGTAATGTACTGAGATATGGAACATAGAATTTTTTCAATCTGCTAAAATTAGCATCAAAATAAAATATCAGAAAAAAATGTGAAGAATAAAAAGGAAAGAAAAACACTAGGAAGGTCATGCTTTTATATCCAAGCTGTCTGGATCTAAACATGTCTCAATTGGATTCCAACAAATGAACTTTAGTCACTGTTCTAAGTCAGAAAATAAGGACTACAATGCTCGTAAAAGAAACTGGTTAAACTATCTGCCAGAGTAGATATCTGCCAGCTCTCTACATTTCGATGTCTCAATGCAAATTCATGTCATCCCAATACATGCACCTCTAAGGTACTGTGAAACGTATACCATAGCAGTTCTCAAGCCCTCCTGGAAAAAAAAGTTTCGTGACTAGTCTAGGAGAAATAAGAAAAACTTTTACAGAGTGTATTCTGGTGTTAAAACATATTCTTCCTTTTTCTCTTCTGAAAGGTTACATATCCAAAGGATTAGAGAACCCTTCTGATCTTTTCTAGGTGACCAGTCTTCATGCCCAAACCAAGACAATGTCAGACAGCTAGCTGTACAACAATGACAGGATGAAAGCCAAACTTGACCTCGACCTTACATAACATGATATATATGCAGTTCCGAAAGGATCAACGATAAACAGTCAGGACAGAAGTCTCAATTTAGAATTTAGTTTTCCCATTTCTAGCCATAGATTTATGTGATTATCTGCAATATACTAGCCACTGCCACGGTTGACATAAAATTATGCATCATGTTCTCTTGCAACTTTGCAGCATATGAAGTCTCAACTTTGAATATTTCTGCATCATCTTACACTGTCTTAGAATGATGTGGGTTTCCAAGACAGAGCAGTACATATTATCTTGTTCCAAGGTAATAAACTGCTCATAACAAAAACAAAAGACATCATGATATGTATATCTATACCAGGAAACCTTAAAATCCTCATTCACTTCTGGTACATTCCAAACCTGCAAGGTTACTTCACTTCTTAGCAAAAAAACTTTTTCAAACTGCATTACTCTGAAATAAAAAATCCAAATTGCACATGGTAATCGTCATGTAAGTAATTAGCATTAAAAATTGTTTGAAATTAAATGCTCAGGGCAGAAAAAAAAAGATTTGCAAGGAAATAATAGCTTTATTACACTATTAAAATTAGTTCACAATTCAAGCTAATGGTTATGTGAATCCTTTTGAAAAGGAATAATGCCGAATTACTGAACCAAATTTAGAAGTCTTTTTAATTTTTTTGAATCAGATAATTACTATTATCTTTTCTTAAAATTTTAATTCAGCACCATTTTTTCTTCCAACTCAGTTGGACAAACTGTTAGGAATAAGCATAATCTGACCTTACCTTGTACAATTATGTGTACCCTTGATGTCCTGGGATGATTATGAGTTTGAACTGAGCAAGTGTATGGGCCTTCATCATACACGTCTACACCCACTATCTGAATGCTGTATTCTGTTTTGCTGTTAGTCACGATAACCACCCGAGGGTCGAGTGACCATTTATCCTTCCCAGCGTAGAGTATGCTTGAGCGATTCAACCATGCCACACGTGTCACTCCACTGTCAATAGAGCACCTGAAATTAGATCAAAAAAGAAAAACAAACATCAGAATATTGAAGACATATGAGCAATTAAAATAAAACATCATTTACGATGTCTTGTCATTTCCTTAATAATCACTGTGATAACTTGTGCAACTTTATCTTGGAGCAATATATTGTTGTATTTAGGTTCTGAGGATTCTTAAGTAATGGTGAAATGCATCCACACAAATCACTTTCAGCCAGTAGAGATCTACTGATGTTGAGCAATGTTTTTGAATAATGGTCGGAAAGTATATGATTAATAAGTGCTAGATTTATTCCAGTCAGGCAGAATCTGTGGAAAGAACAAATTGTGCATTTGGAAACAGGGGTTAGTTAAATATTTGAAATATCTCAGCCTGAGATATTTGGAAGCATAATGAAAGGAATGAAAGACACAGAGAACATGCACAATGCCGAGGTAGTATAGGAAGAAGCAGGTGAAAATAAAAACAATAATGTGAAAAATGTGGAGTGTGCAATTTTATGATCCAGTTAGTTGTACACATAGGATTCACATGCAGAACTATGTGGGACAGACAGCCCAGAAATGGCACCACTGTCCAACCAGTTAATGCTGTTTTTTCCCCCCGTTCATCCAGCGGATATGGGTTTCACTGGCTCGGACTGCATTATTGCCATTGATAATTGTCTTTGAGGAGGTGGTGGTGAGCTGTCTGCTTGAACTGCTTCAGTCCATTTGGTCTAAGTGCACCCACAGTGCTGATAGGGAGGAAGTTGCAAAACTTTGACTCAACAGCAGTTACGGAATGACAACACAGTTCAAGTACTAATTTCAAGTCAGTAAATGGTTTGGAGGACAGCTGGCAGGTGGTGGTACTCTCATGTACCTGCTGCCCTTGTCCTTCTAGATGGTCATGGCCATTAACTTGGAAGGTGCTGTCTCAGGATCCTTAGTGAATTTTTACAGTGCATCTTGTACATGGTAACACTGCTATTCGTGTATGCAGGTGGTGGAGCGAGTTAACATCATTCGGTGTGCCCTGTCGATGGTGGACAGACTTTGGAGAGTTATTCATAGATGAGTTACTCACTGCAAGATTCTTAGCCTCTGGCTTGCTCCTTGCAATTTCTGGTCAATAGTACCCAAAGGAAGTTGACAGTATGGGATTCAGCAGTGATCTTGCAATTAGCTGTCGAGGGACAATGGTTAGATTTTCTCTTGTTAGAGATGGCCATTGCCTGGCACTTGTGTGACACAAATCTTACTTGCCACACAAAGGATAAATCACTTTCAGCCAGTGGAGATCTATTATGTTGAGCAATGTTTTTGAATACTGGTCAGCTTGTCAGCTCAAACTTGGATATTCCTAGGTTGGTTTGCATTTTCTGATGGATTGTTTTGTTATCGGAGGAGTCAGAAATGATGCTGAACTTAGTGCAAATAGCAGCGAACATTCTGACGATAACCTATTGATGGAAGGAAAATTAATCGACAAAATAACTGTAGATGATGTCTGAAGTCATATCCTGGAGCTGAGATGATGACAGTCAATAACTGCAATGATCTTACTCCTTGCCATGTATAATTGCTACCAGCAGAGGGTGCTCCCTCAATTTTGATTGACTCCAATTTTGCTTGGCCTCCTTGATACAACACTTGGTTAATTGTGACCTTGATGTCAAGGGCTGTCACTCTCTCCTCACCTCTGAAATTTAGTTCTTTTGTTGATGTTTGACTGTAATGAGGTCAAGACCTGAGTTGGCCTGGGATCCCATACTAGGGTCAAACAACAACTCACAACTGAGAAAATGCTGCTTGAAAGCACAACATAAAACCCCTTCTATTATTTTATTGATGATCGAGAGTAGGTGAGGCTGTGTTTGTTTTCTTTTTGTCCACCAGGACATAACTGGTCATTTTTCTACATTACTGGCAGCTGGTAGTACTTTAGCTGTAAAGGAACAGAATGTCTAGATGTGTGGAAGGTTCTGTAGCACAAGTCTTCAGTATATTGCTGATGCTGATGTTCCACTTGGGGATTCTCCCAACATTCCTCAATGAAATCTAATAACATGGCGATCTATTTCTGTTTCAGCAGTTTTGGGTCCCTAATCTAAGGAAGGATGTGTTGCATTGGAGGGTATCCAGAAGAGGTTTACAAGAAGGATCCTGGGAATGAAGGACTTGTGAGAAGGGGAACAGTTGAGGACTCTGTGGTTTTATTCAATGGAGTTCAGATAGATGAGGAGGAATCTGATTAAAACTTACTGATTACTGAGAGGCCTGGACAGAGGGGACGTAGAGAAGATGTTTCCAATAATAGGAGAGACTACGACCTGACAGCACAGCCTTATAGAGAAGAGATGACCCTTTAGAACTGAGATGAGGAGGAATTTCTTCAGCCACAGGGTTTTAATCAGTGGAATTCATTGCTGCAGAAGGTGGTGGAGGCCAAGTTATTGAGTGCATTTAAGTCAGAGATAGATTCTCAATTGGTAAGGGGATCAAGGGTTATGGGGAGAAGGCATATTCAGAAAAATATCAGCTATGATCGGGCTGAATATGAGCGGGCTGAATGACTTAATTCTGCTCCTATATCTTATGGTCTTATGGAGTCAAATGTTTCTCGAGCTTCCCCTTCAATATAAGTATGATGTAATGTGTCAACAACTGAGTTCATTATTATTTAAAAAACATGCTCACGATGAAACATGTCTGACTTTAGTTCAAACTCTTGGAGGAATTGTAAAGCTCACTTTAAAGACAAAGCATTATGTTTGTTCATATCAATTCACATGAATCTGAGTGAATAATTAAACTCACTGGATTTTGTACAGTCATGTAAAATGGGTGACAGAGAATAAGCTATCCGTATTACACTTCCCTGATTGATATTTCCATTGGGCTCAATGGGTGACCGGATGATGTTTATGAAAGATGGTCATATGATTAGATTAGATTACATTACATTACATTACATTACAGTGTGGAAACAGGCCCTTCGGCCCAACAAGTCCACACCGACCCGCCGAAGCGCAACCCGCCCATACCCCTACATTTACCCCTTACCTAACACTACAGGTAATTTAGCATGGCCAATTCACCTGCCCTGCACATCTTTGGACTGTGGGAGGAAACCGGAGAACCCGGAGGAAACCCACGCAGACACGGGGAGAACGTGCAAACTCCACACAGTCAGTCGCCTGAGGCGGGAATTGAACCTGGGTCTCTGGCGCTGTGAGGCAGCAGTGCTAACCACTATGCCACCGTGCCACATGTGCCATCGTGCCACCGTGCCATATGTATATATTGATACATTACAGCCTGTTTGACCACCTCCTCTGAAAACAATGAAAAAGCAGGCACACTGCCTTTAGTGGGTAATGCCATGATGCCTGAAAGCCCAGTTTTGGTGCTGGACATTCTTTGTTCCAGCTGGGAAAACAGAATTTAAAAACATGCCTCTCGTCTTCACCCTCTGCACATTCCTTATGCCCTATCCATAACAACCAAATCCATCCATCTGTCCACCGAAAGGATTTAAATACCTTGCTAGGTTGATAGTTAAATTAAAAGTACCAACTTTTTTGCATGTATTCAAGTCTACTGTTAATAATCCTAAAAGTAATCTGAACTTCCCAAAGTTTTCCTGAACATCTCGAAAAGGGATATAACCACTTCGAAGAGCTCCAGCAGGTTTTTTCCTTCCCTTTTAAAATGTAAAGCCCACAAATCATGTTTTGACCATCCTATGTCCATTTCACAGATAAGCAAACTGCAACCCACCCGCATTCCCCTGGCACACACCCCCACCACCACATCCTCAATGAAAATTACTGTTGTTAGCTGCAGAAGCAAGACATCCAGAATTGGATCTCCAACACTATCATGACTAATGCAGAGACCTTCTCAACCTTTGCAAACTTTCAGGCCAATGGGACCAATGTAGAAGAACTATCATTGCCTTGGACATAAAACACAATGTTGATTTTCTGCATTAGTCCAAATTAGTTTTTTTGGATTAAGATAGAAACTTTGAGACCTTATACTTTTGAAAGCATAAGGACCCATGAAAAAATATAAAAGCGGTTGGCATTAATAGTCACATATAGGTCCCAGAGACTGCCAAATTACACTGCAAACTTCAGCAAATGTTCAGTTGTCTTCTCATAACAGAAGATGTCTCAGTCTATGTTCTTCACAATCCACATGATGAAGCCTTCAAAACGATTTTCCCCTGTTTTAATTGCCTGCAATTGCGAGTTCATGTTAGACCACCAGATATATAAAAAAAACTTGATTACTAAACTGCATTAAGAAGATACCGACTGTTTTCACAATGAAATGAGGACCAAGTGATCCACATCCTTAATCAACAAAAATCAATTGCATTTTTTTTTGCAACAAAAACATGTTTCAGTGGAAAAAAAAGCTCCTATTAATTTAATCTTCTATTCATCCATTAAACCTTGTCCCTAAAGAAATGCAGGATTTCAGCCACTATAGCTTTTGCTGAATATTTACCTAATTCAAAGCCACCAAGGAATTCATTTCCCACAACCAACCATCCACAAATATAATTCCATTCTCAATTATATCTTTAAAGCCATCAGGCATTGCCACAATATAATCTGCTGCTTTAAACTGTTTTCTATGTTCCTCACTAAAAACACCTGCTCGATTGGCCATGACTATTCCTTGCTTACGTCATTGAGCTATTTCTAACCTAATCCCCATATGATTAGAATGCCTTGTTCTCTTGGCAACTTTTTTAACAAAAATAATTTAGTTCAATATATGACTGCGCCAGAATCATACAGTGCAAATGGAGGCCATTCAGTTCCTCACAACTGTACCAGCTTTTTGAATGATCTATCCTATTTTTACCACAGTTCTGTTCTTTCCAATGAGACTGCAAATTTCTCCTCTTCAAAACACACCCAACATGAACATATTTTTTGCTTCTTTTTTTGTCAGTTGCCTGATTAACTATTTCATGATAATTTTCGTCCATAAATGCAGGAGGATATAATCTTCTGCCCCATAAAATATTTGAAGGAAAGTTTACCCTCTTGCCCCTGTCAGGTTAAGAGTGGTTAGAATGACATAAAGTTTCACATTATTGCCTATTGATTTTTTTTATTGCAAACTGCTCTAATTTTATTATTCCTTTTAATTATATCTCTGGATCAGAACTGTGCTTAGTCTTGTTTAGCAAAGAGTTGTGGTAACATTGCCTGTTTTGCAGCTACTGTAGAAAGTCAGCAACTTAAACTGGTCCAGGAATTGCTGGATAGGTTTTTACCCAAGGATTTGTTACAAAGTTGCAATCTCTCACGAGCTGTGAATCAGTTGCTTAACGACTTTCCCCGTCCTACCGTTAGTCTCTTAAACAGACACCAACTAATTGTCATCCCCCACTTTTAAGATTTGGTTTGTTATGAACCAGGCTAGACGCCCCCCCCCAAAGCATTTCAAGAAAGTAGCCGGACCCAAACTATGCGAGTTGTTTTAAGTAGGTGTATGGTGGAAATTCCAGAAGGGATGCAGCTGTCCCAACGACACAGGTTCAAACAAAACAGGATTTATTTGCAATATTACCGAATGAAACATAAACAAAAGAGAACAGAATATGGACTAACTTAACTGGTCCAGAAACCCAACAGATTATCCCAACTTAATAATGTTGCTCCAACTAATTTCAACAATCCCCATAAACACACGGTCTTATAGGAGAGAGAGAGAGAGAGATGCAGCATGGAACACCTTCTTCCATGAAGCTGTTTCTTTGACCAACAGCCTCAAAAAACTGATGAGCAGATTTGAACCCAAACCAAACCAGACCAGAGAAAAGCTGAGCTGGGACAATTGGCCACTCTCCTTTAATTGTACAAGTGTTTTTTAAAAAAAACTTGGAGGTCTTTTGCCTGAGGTCTGTTAGCAAATTGACCCTAAAATCCTCCAAACTAGATACCCCAGAACGACTGCTCTGAAAAAAAATCTAAAGACGACATAACCTTGTCAAAGGAGCAATATCATCACAGGCTGCATTAGCTTTCCGAAAAGGATATAGTCCAACAGGTTTATTTGGGAGTGCAAGCTTTTGGAGCAAATTTGCATTTGCAGATTTGTATTTACAGCTGCATTCTATTTTGTTCAAAAAGCACACAATGTGTAGGCAGTCAGTCCGTGGGACATTTTATTAATTCCTACTTTGGAAATAGAGCCAGTCTCTGACTGAAAGTTGGAATACAGGCAGGCTGTAAGGTGCACTGTCTGAGCTGAGATGTAAAACCTTTTTTTTGTAAAACCTTAAGTTATCTTGGGAATGTGACTTGAAAGAAGTTCTGGGATTTACATATTAATGAATAGAAACCTGCAACCCATTTGAAGAGATTAAAGATTAACAGCAATCGAGGTTTATTTAATAAATTGCAACAGTTGTATGACACTTTGATCTTTTACTATACATTCTGTGTGCTATGATGCTGCCCCAGTGGCTACCTGATGAAAGAGCAACACTTCAAAAGCTTGTACTTCAGAATAAACAGTTGGACTATAACCTAGAGTTGTCCACCTCAGTACAATACTAGCACCTCTACATCATTCCAATAAGAAAACATGACAGCTAGGTTTGGCACAGCGACATCCCAAGAACAGTGGTGTGATAATGATTAGACAGCCTATTTCTAAATGTTGTCTGAGGGATAATGACTGGTCAGGAGAGCTTAAAGAGCTTAACAGCTCTTCTTTGGAACAGTAGTACAGGATTTTAATTTTAACTTTCACCTGAGAAAGCATGTGACGAATTGGTTCCATGTTTTATTGAAAGCTGGAGCCTCCAAATAAGGCAGCAGTCCCTTTGTATAGTAGTCCTCGATCAACCTGGGGTTGGACTCTAATCCCCGAAGTGGATTGCACCACAAGACCAAGTGGTACACTGAGCCAGTTTATATAGTTGACTATGCTGCAGTGCACATGTCCACAGTCAACAGGTAGTGCAATTAGAACTTTATACCCCAACTGCTGCAATGATGCCTGTAGCAAAAACAAAATGCACAGCGGAGCTGAAACTATCAGTCACTACCACAGAAAACTGCTCCCTCGAGTTCTCCTTCTCTTCCTAAGTATGCTACTATGATGCTGGTGTGCTGAGCTATAAATAAACCAAGCTTTTTTTTTAACAAAATAATAGATGCATGGCATCCTCCTGCTGTTTAAACAAAACACACAGCCTCTCGTGAATATTTTATTCCTCCTCACCCAATTATAATTAAACTGATTAGGTTCTGGATCATAGAATCATTCCAATAGACCAACTTGAGTTTTCAACTTTGGTTCTAGAAACTGGCATTTTGTATCAAGTTATCATCAGTTATCTTCTAAAGTCACGACCATCTTGTTGCTGGTTCAGTTCTGTGTATGTTTGATGGCACAAACCTCTGTTTTCTACTAATGCATTCATCAAACAATTCCAGAATATTTTGCATGATTTGGCAAATGCAGTCAGACAACAGGATGTAGTAATTTGTTGCCTCATTATCAGTATTTAGGACACTCAAATAATTTTTTTATATTTAGTACCAACAACATCCAATAAATACCCATATAAAAGAGCTATCTGTTAACTAAAACCATTCTCACTTCACCAACCAAATTTGGATTTATCATAGCCAAAACCTTCACTAGTAGGAGCAATACAGAACATGGAATTAGAGACACAGTTTAGGAGAACTTTCTTGGTGCCTGAAGAATAATAGAAATTAACTAAAAACATTATCTTCTTGAATCTTAAGTTATGAGCAAATTATTACATGGGAACACCTTCGTGATGTTAGGTCAAAATCCTGGAATTCTCTCCTTAAGGGCAATATGGATTAACCTACAGCAGGTGGCCTGCAGCAGTTCAAGAAGGCAGCTCACCACCACCTTCTCAAAGGCAATAAAATGTTGGCCAGCCAGCAATTGCATGAGTGGAGAAAAAAAAATTCTTGGTCAGAATATTTTCTGCTTGCAACTATAGTTGATTCGTCAAGAATCCTATGTTTGAGCATTTAAGAATTTTGTGTTGACTGTTTTGTCTTCAACTTCAATAGCACAGGTTTCCCACTTTGAGATTATGCCCCAGACAATACATTGGAGGATCCATTCAGTCAGTCTGGCTACCATTGGTTTTAGTGAGTGGTAGGAACCGCGGCAACGATCCATTCTGGCCACTCTGCACACATGTGCACATTCTAAAGTACTAAGACAGCCCTGTGACTGTGTGGCATCTCAGGTCTCCACAGTCTAGATCCTTTACTGGAGGGGTGGCAGCACATTCCACATTACGTGTGCATCTTATTTAATATACTCCTTGGAGAGCAAAACCTAAACTCAAATCTGCTTCCGAAACAGATATATAATAGATACAGATAAGAATGATCATTTAAGCTCATTCATCCAGAACATCCTCACAATTTGTGTATCACAGTATCCGAAATTTGTTATTAATGATTCAACATTTGCGCTGAAGACCCAAAATTATTTTTGTTAATTACAATTAATGTTTATTGTGGACCACTTTGTATCAATCTAATTCAACAGTTTGCAACTATGATCCAGGTTTTGCACTTGAAAGATAACTTTATAATGCCCTGTAAAAGATAATTACTCAATGCTCACTTATTAAAAAGTTACACCGTTGCCACTTCATTCCCCTGATTAAGATGTATGTACAAGTGGTGCCAAGCGGACTCTGAGCTCCTACTTAAAACCAGTCCCTGGATGCCATCCTCAATTAAGTAATGACACAGATGTCACTGGAGAAGAGAGACTTTGCACAGGAACTGTTGATTTGAGATATTGCTTGCCTAAAATTCTTGGCAGCAAAATAAGAAATTAAAGCAACACAAGGCAAAGAAAATATAATGCAAGTGAGAAATATTCACCATAAATAATGGAAAAGGAAGGAAGGAAGGAAAGGGAACAGCTTTATAACTGCAGTTTGTTTTTTTTTCCTTTTTTTTGATATTTAAAATGCAACTTTAATTCTTATTTCCATTCCACACATGTAGTCAAGAACATATATCCGTCTCTTTTAATACAAAGAAGAACCATTGTAACATAATTAGCTTAACAGTAGGAGCCACTAAATACCAGGTGCTATAACCAGCTTGATTTACATAGAATCTACAGCACCAAGATAGCACATTCTCTGTTCCTTTCGTGTCTGCTGTCTATCTCTGAAAACTACGATGATGTTAAGGCATATCTTTGAGCCTGAGCAGCCAGATCTTTTCTGTGTCGGTCCCTGTTGTACACAAACTAGGAAATGCTTTGTGTTGACAGTGGGCAGTTAATGTTGAGATTGAAAAGATACACTTCATTTTTCAGTATCAAAATTTTCCAGAGTGGGATTTGAACTCTCAACCTCTGGGATGCCCGTTCAATATAATGAGTACTCAGCTACAATCATATCCTCGCAGAGATTAGATTACCTACAGTATGGAGCAGGACCTTCAGCCCAACAAGTCCACACCAACCCTCTGAAGAGTAACCCACCCAGACCCATTTCCCTCTGACTAATGCACCTAACACTATGGGCAATTTAGCATGGCCAATTCACCTGATCTGCACATCTTTGGCCTGTGGGTGGAAACCAGAGCACCCGGAGGAAACCCACACAGACACGGGGAGAATGTGCAAACTCCACACAGACCGTCACCCAAGGCTGGAATTGAACCTGGGTCCCTGGTGCTGTGAGACAGCAGTGCTAACTGCTGAGCCACCATGTCACCCTGAGATGAAATGAGAAATTTTAGGTGATACTGGCTTGCATGAAACCATCATGAGTCAATTCAGTTTTGCATATATAAAATCCTGTGAGTTCATGCAGTACACTAGAGGTATTTCTCAGTTAAGCAATTAAATTGGGACATAGAAATGTGACTGTGGGGTAGCCTTTTGCATTAATGACTAGGTCACTTCATATCATGGCTACACAGTTCGGTTTCCCTTGGTATTATAAATTTAATGGCATTGCAGTTTTGCATTGGGCTATTATTATCCGTTCAGATTTAAGGTCATCAAACTGAAATACTAACTCCTGCTTCTCTCTCCACAAATGTTGTCTAATCTGTTTAATATTTCCAGCATTTTTGTCTTTTATTTCAAATTTCTCTTACGTTTGTATTGCAATCAAATTAAAGTCATTTTCTGCAGTAACACTTTCTTATGATGCCATGGAAAACACTACAAGATTATATTTACATATACATTATCATTTGATAGAGGCCATTCCTATCAAATATGTAGTACAAACAAATCTAATCAAGTAAGGTCTGCTCAAACCACACAAAATTGCTAAAGTTCATCATCAACTCTTTTGTTCAGAACAATTATTTCTGTTTCCTTAAAATCAATGAGTAATGCAGTACCATTGCCATAAGGAAACTGCAAAATGTTCTTGTAAATCTCAAGTGCCACATGGTGTCTCATGCAGCAAGAGTTTGTTTATTGCTCATTAAAGAGAAGCAGGTACAGCACACAAAGTAGTGACCCTGATGGGGTCGGCTGTCCTTGTAAGAAAGTAGGATGCTTTTAGCATAAAGCTGTAAATTTGTCACACATTTGCTATTGTACATTGGCCTACAGCTGGTCTCAGCAGCAGCACAGCCCCATGATAAAGTGTTTGGCTTCTCATTTTTAACAACCTCTCTAAAAATATGTGGCTTCAAATTGACATTAGCCTGTTGTAGGAAGGCTGGCTGTTACCAGGCAGAAAAAGGCCTTGAACATTTCACATCGAAGATGTAATTTTTTTCTTTTCTCTTTTGGCTTTTAACTTTGTACATTTCCATAAGACAACTTGGCAACTAAATTAAGAAGTACTGTCCTACTCTCTTCCTCTGCCCTATCTACTAGCTATGACCCATTTACATCACAAAGACAGGAAATCCCTGAGAATTCTTTAAGCAACTCAAAATTCTAGAAGCCTGTCTCTTTGATGAAGCATTTGGTTCCCTTACGAACATCTCCTTATACAGCTCCCTGTAAAACTTGCTTGATGATGCCTTTCCAAAGAAAAACCATATTGAATTTGAAACATTAACTCTGTTTCTCTCTCCACAGATGTTGCTAGGCGTACTGAGTTTCTCCAATACTTCCTATATTGAACCTGGCATTTAGTTAGTTTAGTGAGAGGAGATGTCATCTCAAAACTGAGCCTGCAAACCTTTGAATAATTTTAAACATTCAATTGTGATTATTATTCTAATTTTCAGTGAATACAGGTCAATTCTATTCAATTTATCCTCGTATGCTAGGGACCAACATTACATCTTTTTTTTATTTCCCACTCCAAGAACCTTCTTAGGAAAGGAGATCAAAAGCAAAAACAGTATGTGATGTCATTTCTTGCACTGCCTGAAACATAGAATCTGAGTACACCCTGATATATGAACTCACACAACATAAGCCACAAAGACTAAGTTCTTGTTGAGACAATGTGTTTACATTTATTAAGAATACTCATACATTGTCTCAGTTCTATGCTTACAGCTGTTACGATGCATTAATATATACAACAAACTGTGAAGACGCAGCACTGAATCCATTGCAGAGGTAGTAAGTGAAGGTAAACTTAATATTTTTAAACAGGACTATAATATGTTGTTATATAATGTAACTGTCTTAAATGTATACTACCAATCTGGGCTGGAATTGGTTTTATTCATTCATGGATGTAGATGCCAATGGTTGCAACAATAGTTATTGCACATCCTGAGTTTCCAGCAAGATGGTAGTGGTGAACTGCCTTCTTGAACTGCTGCAGCCCAGCCACTACAGCTACAAATCTTCAGGAGGGAGTTCCAGGGTCTTAACCCAGTGACACCAAAGTAACGGAGAAAAAGTTCCAAGTTGTGATGATGTATGACTTGGTGGAAGGTTAAAGATGATCTTGCAGTTGGTGGAGTTCCCATGCATCTGCTGCCTTGCCCATCTAAATGTAATCTTGAAGATTTTGAGAAATGCAACCATGACCATTGCCTTTGACAGCTTGTTCTATTGCGGGATTGTCCTTGGGAAGGAATTTGTTGATTGAACATCTTGCAATCAAATGGTCTTTGTAGTTTGTGTGGACAGCCAACTTGTGGTTTGTCATTGTGGAAGCATCAGGTACTTGTAACTGTTAATTCCCAGCAGTCCATTTCATATTTTATACAGAACAAGGTCAATTTATTTTTCTCCCTCCTTTTCTGTGATAATTTCTATTCCAAATTTATGAATAGGTCTGACACGGGTAAACTTTCCACATTAATTGGTGCATTGCACATATGCTTGAATCACTTCAAACTTATTCTATCTCTTGGCAAATAAGAATCCAAGCCACAACTTCTACACTCAAGATCACATGAACAGCTGGTTGGTAAGCTATACCTTCAATATTGTTGTAGCAATAATAAAGTTTCCTACTCAGCATCCTAAGAATGCTGAAACAGAAAGAGATCTGGAAAAACACAGTAGGTCTGGCAGCATCTGTAAAGAAAAAAAAGCTAACACTTTGTTCAGTGACCCTTTGAGCCAAATTTATTATCTGCTCTTCTTGTAGATTTCCACCAACCACAGTTGATGTTCATCAGGAATGCTGGTTGTTTTGAATGCTTTCAACTGATTGTGGAATCATCATTGAACATTGCTTCTAAGATGAAATGTCAGGTATGCTGATGTGTCTACCTGCTGAAGAATCTGATTCCAAAACTTAATGGCACCTCCTGTAATGCAGTGGACATATAAACCCCTCCCCCAACCCCCCGACTCCTACTTATCTCTGAGCTCCCTCCCACCTTGCCCACATTCCTGATGAAGGGCTTATGCCCAAAACGTAGATTCTCCTGCTGCTTGGATGCTGCATGACCTGCTGTGCTTTTCCAGCGCCTCACTTTTCGACACTGGACACATAATTGCTTGGCATTAAAAGCCATTTCCCATTGGCCCTGGTAGTTTTGAAATGATAGAAAATCATATTGTAGTGAATTGATGTGATTTCAAGATTTTCTTGATGAATGAACCATGGTAATCTGCGAATAATTCCACACAATTCTTTTTTAACTTATTGAGAAGTTGTTTATGTATTCCAAGAAGAGTAAAAGGACCTGATTCACTTCCTTGACACAGTCATAGAGTCATTTGCAGGAGAGAATGGTCCCCTGATACCAAGCTTTGTTTTCTGCAGGAAAGGAAGTGCTGTGCCCAATTTAATAATAGTCACCTGATTCCATAATAGTGGAGTCTGGAGAAGTGTTTTTCAGAAGGAGATTTGTCAAAGGCTTTTGAATAATCTGGTATTGTCAGGGGAGTAGTTTCACCCATTTCAAAACTTGAAGCTAGATCACTGGTACTCTGATAAATCTATGTTTCAGTACATCATTCTGAGCAAAAACCATTCTGTCGATCTACAAGGAGTATTAACAGCCTCAAAGGCTGCATAACATAGGAATGAATAATATATTCAAGCTGGTGAGGGATACCAGACTGCAGTTTCATCTTCTGATCCAACTCATGTCTCCTCTGAACTTCCCAAATGCATAACATCCCTAGTTTACCCAAACCAAAATGAGTTGTTAATTATCTTGAACACGAGAAACAAGATAATGAACTTCAATGTTTACCCTACCTGCAGGAAACCAGCATAGTAAACAAATTTCCATGTACATTTGATGGTCTCTCTGCACTTTGATAAATTGCATTAGGTCACTCACTGTTCTGAAAGGATTGTCTGACCCTGTCATCATTAAACCCCCTAAGAAAAATAAACAATCCAATAGGTCATTATTTTCAAACATGACATGTAAAACTTACAGGTGGATATACAGATGAGAGATCTTTCATACAATAATGACCTAACTTTTAAGTCCATGTATTCAGAAAACAGCCGTTTCTGAATTTTTAAGCTTCTTTAGCCACAATACATGAAAAGAAAATGCAAATAATGTGATTAAAATGTGATTCATCTTTCAAAAGCTTAGTTCATCTCAAAGACAGGAATCTAAAACATTCCATAAAGGGTGGGCAAGATTGAAAAAGTGCATAACACAATTAGTGAACCACCACAGTCAGGTCTGTGGTGAGATTTAAGGTTCATCGTAGTGAAGTTGAAAGCCCAATTTTAATATAATGATGACTGACCAGATTTCACAAGGCTCAGAAAAACCAGCAGGTAAATGAAACCTACAATATTTTATAGCACTGTTCACAGCCAAAGGGAGAAGGAATGTTTTCCAAAACCCCACCCTGAATATGCTGCTGAATTTGACTGATCATTCTCTCAGAATCTGTGATCTTATGTATTATAGTTTTGCCAATGTCCCAACTCACAAACCCCACACTCTGTTGTAGTGATTGTAATAAGGTCATCCAGCTGGATCTCAGAATGCAACTTCCCTGATTGGGGCTGTTCATCTGGCTGACAGATAAAAAAAAGGTGAGTGACACTCTGGTGCTTGGCTCTGTATGAGGCAGTATGATAGTCAAGGACTGCTTCTGTGTAAATAAAGGATGGCTTGGTGATGGGATACCAGCCTCTGTGGAATTATTTCACCATGATATTTACAGATTGCCAGGGACTGTCCACTGTCCATAACAGCAGTCTCTGACTTGTTCATTTGATTTTACTGACATTGATTGATGGAAGAACATGAACTAGGACACTGAGTAAGCTCCTAGCTCAAGTTAGAAAGAAAATTATCATCTTGCACATTAACCTGAACTGACAGCCAAGCCTTGGTTTAACATTTCATCCAAAAGGTGACAATGTATGCCTCACACAGCATTTATCCATGGTATGGTTTAGATCACACACCAAAATCTCAGTAAGGAGCTTCAGTGCAAAACTTCCTAGTTACCACAGAGGCAATTTTACATTTCATTTCCATTATCTGAATAATTGATAGCCCAATCTTACCCAAGGATGTCACACTTTCCATGTCCACGATGTTACTTGGTTTTGGTATAGTGTTAGCACTCTTTCTTCCTGCATATTAAGCCAATGACACTTCATTCAGTAGTCTAGATGTAAACTAATAAAACTCATTGAACTAAGTAACTACAAATATTTTATTGCACTGAGACATAGAAAGTAAATAACTTGAATCATGCGCAGAGTTGGTTTTGCTATCAATTGCAGCAAGACACAGTGAAGATTTAATTTATTGGTCATTCCAAAACCCCTGTTCTTCAAAAGACAGGGAGAACCAGGAGACTTACTTCTGACTACTCTCGAAACAGCTCTGCCACAAGAAAATAGCAGGCAGTTCTGGACTTGGTTTTGATTCAACTTCAGTACTCACCATTTATATAATTCGTTCTTGATACCAAACATAGGTTTCCAGTTATTGTGGTTGTTATGGACCTGGCCAGACCCTCCATAAAATATTTTAAGAAGGTAGCCTAGATCCTAATATTTTCTTATTTTAAAGGCAGATGTGAAGTGGATATTCCAGTTGGTCAAACCACTCGGTTTTAAGCAAAACAGAACTTATTTAAGCACAACAGTTGAAACATGAAGAAAAGAAAATGGAATTTAGAATAATTTAATATTGTAAAACTTAACTGACCCACCACATCAATTAACTAAAGAGCTGTTCCAATTGCTGGAACATTCTACAAACACGCCACTTGACAAAAGGTAAATTCAAACACAGGTTCTTACAGGCAGGAGAGATTTCAGAGAGAACAGTCAGTCAAAAATCATCTGCTGAAGCTTGGAACCTTTTTTTCTGGACTGCAGCAGCATCTCTCTGTTACAACTAAACCAAACCACAACAAAAAGACCTGGACTGGGAGATCTGGCCACTCCATGCCATTGTTAAAGTAGACATTTCGGCATCTCTGCCTTTACGGCTCTCTTGAAAACAAAACCCCAAGGTAAGAAATAACCTTTTTAAACAGACAGCATTGTCACATAGTCAACATATCCAGAGACATGCATAGTTTTTAAGCAGTTAGAATTACAGGGAAACAAAACCACATTATTGTGTATTCCCTCAATTGGCAGGTTGTCGAGCTGATCTTTTTTAACCTTAGCTCTTGCTATTACTTATTAAGAAATGTTTAAGTCATTTCTAAGCCATTGTCCATAGAACACTGTTAATGCTGATTGTTTGTGACATGACAAGTATTATTCTGTGACACCCTTCGAAAGGAAATAATTCCTGCAAAACAACAGAAAGAGAATCAGAGAATGACAGAATTGGTACGGCACAGAAAGAGACTCCATTCAACCCATTGTGCCTGCACTGGTTCATTAAATGTGTCTCATTTCTCTGCGTGTAATTTCCTGCATTCTGCCCACTACCTTACGCATCATTTTTTTTAATAATCGCCCAACGCCCTTTGAAATGCCTCAATTGAATATGCCTCCACCACACATTCAGTCAGTGCATTCCAAGCCCTAACTTCTCACTGAGCGAAAAGATTTTTCCTCACTTCACCTTTGCTTCCTTTGTAGAGCACTTTAAATTTATGCTTCTTTGCTCTTGTGCCACTTTCATCCTGTTTTATTGTTTCACTTCCTATCTCACTTCTCTCAGTAGCCATGACAAAATACAAATTATACATCCCGTAATTTCCTGTGCTCTGGCACATTAAACCTTAAAGCATCTAGGGAAACAAAAAATTGAACTATTTTGTTATTCCTATCTATAGTGCAAAGCTATAATTAGGTAGAAATCAAAAAAACCTGAGATTAAATAAAATGCTAAACCTACTTATTTATGTGAACACAACAGGATATCTTAAAACATTAATTTAGCAATAATTGAGAAGATTGAGAGAAGGTTGGGATCACTGTCAAACAGACCAGGATTAGTGTGTGATCGATTAAGCCAACTCGGATTGCAATGGGAAGAAGGCACAGCACATTAAGGTCACTATAAGGCAAACCAGGGGTGGTGTGCAGTTAGTCAGGATCATGGTGAGACAGACAGAAAGGAGGGTTGGGAATACTGGGATCACTGTGCAGCAGGGTCACTGCGAGGCACACTGGGATCCAGTGCAGCAGGATCACTGTGAAGCAGACTGGGATCCAGTGCAGCAGGATCACTGCGAAGCAAACTGGGATCCAGTGCAGCAGGATCACTGCGAAGCAGACTGGGATCCAGTGCAGCAGGATCACTGCGAAGCAGGCTGGGATCCAGTGCAGCAGGATCACTGCGAAGCAAACTGGGATCCAGTACAGTAGATCATTGTGAAGCAGACTGGGATCCAGTGCAGCAGGATTACTGTGAAGCAAACTGAGATCCAGTACAGTAGATCATTGTGAAGCAAACTGGGATCCAGTACAGCAGGATCACTGTGAAGCAGACTGGGATCCAGTACAGTCGATCATTGTGAAGCACACTGGGATCCAGTACAGTCGATCATTGTGAAGCACACTGGGATCCAGTGCAGCAGGATCACTGCAAAGCAAACTGGGATCCAGTGCAGCAGGATCACTGTGAATCAGACTCAGATCCAGTGCAGCAGGATCACTGTGAAGCAGACTCAGATCCAGTGCAGCAGGATCACTGTGAAGCACACTGGGATCCAGTGCAGCAGGATCACTGTGAAGCACACTGGGATCCAGTGCAGCAGGATCACTGTGAAGCACACTGGGATCCAGTGCAGCAGGATCACTGTGAAGTGCACTGGGATCCAGTGCAGCAGGACCACTGCGAATCAGACTCAGATCCAGTGTAGCAGGATCACTGCGAAACACACTGGGATCCAGTGCAGCAGGACCACTGTGAAGCACACTGAGATCCAATGCAGTAGGACCACTGTGAAGCACACTGGGATCCAGTGCAGCAGGACCACTGTGAAGCACACTGAGATCCAATGCAGTAGGATCACTGTGAAGCACACTGGGATCCAGTGCAGCAGGATCACTGCAGAATCATTGTGAAGTGCGGTAAAGAGAGAAAAAAGTGACACTATAAGACAGCCACAAGTTGGTTGGCTCATGAGTAGTCTGGCTTTGTTGCACTGTCTCCAAAGTATAAGTTAGTCTGAGAAAGTAAACTGAAAATGGCTTTCTTGGTCCAGTATCAATTAAAACCCTTTATGCCCACTTAAAAGGCATTACCCATTACCACTGGTAATGATTCAGCAGTGGGCAGGAGACTTGCCAAGTGGGAAGCATGACAAGCAAGCCTCTTTGGGGTTGGTTATAGGCTGCTGGAGGAGTGTCCCTCATTCAAAGGCCTGAGGGTTCCTGATTGCATCGCCAACTGTGAGCCGCCACTTGCTGCTGAACTCCTTCCATGTCCATAACCCATGATCCCACCCCTCATCTCTGATCCGGTATCCTACAATATCCTTAGTCAAAAAATGTCGTGCTGGAAAAGCACAGCCGGTCTGACAGCATCTGAGGAGTAGTGGAATCAATGTTTCAGGCATAAGCCCTTCATCAAGAATGGGTAAATTACAGAAAATGGCAGCCATTGCCATCTTAGGGGCACCGGTGTTCAACAGAGCTGCCAGCTCTAATGGCTGATGGTTGTTTGTCTTGGTGACAGGAGCAAGGCAAGTCGCTGTTCAACTCAATGCCAAAGTGGAACTTGATGTGGTGGGCTTTCCCTGAAAGAATGGCTCTTACAAGTTTTTCAGCTCAAAGTCAAGACTTCAGTTCCTGCCAGAATATTCTAATCATTACCTGGAACAATGTGCAGAGCGACAGGGAAAGAGGGGAATGTGGCACAAGGTGAATTGCTCCATTCGAGAAATAGCATAGACATGACAGACTGAAAACCTTTCTTCTTTTCTGTAACCATTCTATGATATGAATGAGGTACTGAAAATTCCTTTCACAGATGAAAAATTGTCCCAGGAAGGAATCAGTATATCCAAAAAAGTAAAGAATTGGATGGGGGTGAAGAGAGTGGGGAATTCATTGTGGTGTTCAAAGGAAAGAGGAAATGTATTAATCTTGTTTGGTTTGCTCAGAACAAGTACAATTCATACTTTCATAACTTGGTAAATTACTAAATTCTGTTAAAATGCAAAGATAAAATGAGAACATGATAAGATTGCTCTCTGTCTTTTTAGCAAATAAAACAATATCTCTGACCTTTCGATCTGGACTGTAATTTATATTACTTGGCTATAGCTGGCTTTATTTAACATTCTCACTGCCCAATTATTGCATAGTACTATTGTATTGTGTTAGCTAAACAGGCCACATCTTCAGACCCCACACAAACAGCTGTGTATGGGTGTGCACTGATATTTAAGTGTACAACAATGGCAGTAAAACATATTCCAACAGTTAAACCTCAGCTTTGTATGTTTGTGCAAATGATATAAAATCTCACCTGCGATTTCAGGTTTGTGATTTATGTATACTTAATGCCATTTATTTTTGCACTTGGATTTTTGAGTTTTGAATTAGTAACTCATGGGCTTTTCTGTAGTTGGAAGAGGTTCAATGATTAACTTTCATGTATCTTTTTTGCCATGGTGAATTATTTTAATACTGTTTGAGAGAGGTAGCATTGGATTCTAGTTTGCAATCAATAATTTTCTGATATTTAAGTGGTTCGAATCACCCCCAAATCCCTGATTCTAGACACTGGACTTAGTTAGGGAATGAGAAATGAAGAAGGCAGCAGACAAGTGTTTCAGGGCAAAGTAATTGCTATGTTTATTTACAATATAGAAGGTCAGTATAATACCGGATATAAACGTAAATGCAATGAACAGGAAATTAACACACTCAATTATATATAGGACAGAAAAACTATTGAATACACAATTATCTAAATTAAACACTATTAGAATCTGATGACAACAGTTTTGGTCACTGAAATGTTAATCAGGCTTCCTACACTTGGGATCCCAATGCACTGTCATCACCCACTTCCCTTGCCCTATGAGCTCTTGGAAGTTTAAGCTCACCAATGTGGAAAATGTAATTTTAAATACACCTGGCTGTTCCCACTTGCTGTACACATTGCTTGAATTAAGACTTAAGATGGCGTAGACCTTTCAGTTTGGGCTGAATCCGCTGATGCGGTAAAGTGCGTAGTGGATCTGGTTTTATTTATTTTCTGCTGGTTTTAGGGGTCTGGTTTTCACCTGTGGGTCTGTGGTTTTCAGAGTTTGTCAGTTCTTTAGACTGCTGGTGGTGGCCAGTTGTCTTTGTTCCCTGGTTTGGAACAGACCTGAGTTAGTACATCTTGGAATTGCTGTTGGGACCCCCCTTCTGGAGATAGCGCTTGGAAGTAGTCATTGGAGTTAGCTGTTGGAATTATTCTTCTTCCAGAGATAGCTCTTGGAATCTTCCTTTTGGGATAGTTCTTGGGGGTCAATCTCAGGGATAGCTGTTTGCAACACCCTCAGGAATAGCTCTTGGAACATTTCTGAAGATAGCTCTTTGCATCACTCCTGGAGATAGTTGCTTGGAATGCTTTCAGAGATAGCTGCCTCAGGTGAGATCCAGGCCTGAGATTCTCCTAATTGTGGGCCCTTTATCTTCATGCCAAATCGGAGTCTTCCGTTGTGTTTCTGGGGTTTCTTTCGAAGTCAATTAGCTCCCTGATAGTTAAGAAAATGGCTGAATGGATCACACTTCAAGTTGAATGTCCGATATCTCTGTGAATGTATTTCGATTGAAGTTGCATGTTTGGTATCTCTACACTGTCTGTGTTGGGTAGCCTGAGGCGTAAATGTTAGCTTCGATCGAGAGTGTTAGATTTGGCTGATTGTTCTGTCAGAGTGGAGGTGGAAATTGGAATTCCAGGCTGAACAACAGTCCCAGACTGAAATCATTCTGGTGCTGTTGTGTGTTTGTTGCAGTCTGAGCTTAGCATTTTGTCCAGTATTTAAGACGATGGGAATTTTTACACAATTGTACAATAACTTACAAGAAGTACAGGGCTTTTGTTTACATTGGAATGTTCACAAATGAATAAAGTACAAAGTGTAGCACTTTACGATTTTTGATTAAAGATCCTGGAATTATATTTTAAATTTGGGGGAAACCTGCAGAGCTCGAGGAGAATGTTTTGGGTTTTAGTTTCACTTTGAAATAGTTCTGCAAAACTCTTGGCTATAGATGGGATCTGCGAGGCAATTGCTCTGGAGAAAGGGTAAAGATAGTTTCAATTTGTTCAAAACAAAATCTGTGCAAGGAGTTTAGTAATAATTCCAAACCAGAAGTGCTTGTTTAAAACACTGAAAGAGTTATTTGAAGTTGAGAAACTTTAAGCTCAGATGTATTGAGGTTAAAGAAAAGACCATTCAATTCCCAGACTAGTAGTCGATTTCACAGTTAATTAAACATTTCAATACAGAATTTGATTCTCTCAAGTTTGAGAACCGTAAAGGTGTACTTTTGGAATCTGTAAAAGAATACTTTTGGATCTATACAGATGCTTGGGAATAAAAGGATGGTATCTAACTGAAAACAAAAAATGCTGGAAATCACAGTAGGTCAGGCAGCATCCACAGAGAGACAGCAAGCTGACATTTCGAGTCTAGATGACTTTTCATCAGAGCTGACGTATCTAACTGCATTTTAGAGATCATTAAGTTTGTGTCATATGTAAATAGTTTGGTTTATTCAATCTTATCTTTATTTCTTGTCCCTGATAAGCATCTATTTTATTGTTATTTTCAAGTCTGTAATATTGAGTGCTTATGGATCAGAGAGCGACCACCTCATTAAAGCACAACAAAATATCATCTATCAAGTCAGATTTCAGTCTGGTATTTCTTGTTCAGCAACATCGTCAACTGCGATCATAACTGATAATGAGCAAGCTGCTTGCTGCACTGTGATGATCAGCATGCCTTCTTCAGCCAGTATCACCAAGAAAAGAAATATTCAAATAAATCCTTCCGACCAGCTTATTGAACCACTCGTTCTTGAAACTCAAACACATAAGGAATTGTATGTTCAGGACCTGTTGGGGATATTGTGGCATGATGATACTGTTACTGTACAAGTAATCCAGTGCTTAACCAATGGGGACATCATGTGAAACCCCACAATGATAGTTGGTAGAGCTTAAATTCAATTAATACATCTGTAATTAAAAGTTGGTCTCATGGTGACATAAAATTATCAATTGTCAGAACAATATCAGATTCATTCATCTCCTTCAGAGATGGAAATTTGCAACTGTTATGTGTTTTAACCTACATGTGGCTCCAACTTGGTTGTAATGTCATTGACTTTTAACTTATACCTGAAATGGTTAAGCAAGCCACTCAATTGAAAAGCAATTAGGGAAAGACCACCTTGTCAGTGATGCTCATATCACATGAAAGACTTAAATAATCAAAAGCTCTAGTCCTGAAACCATCAGAAATATTTTACATTGTGACTACTTAACTGAGTGGCCTTCAGTGTAACTAAGCACCATGTATAGCACATATTATTCAAACTAAAAACTTGAAATTTCCAGAGGTATGTACACCTTGGGAAGAACTTTCTTTCAAAGTAATGTCCACTTACTTCAATCCCATGCTGTGCAAGGAGATGGGCAGGTCACGGTAAAAAGGAAGGTGGATGGGGTCAAGCCTCTACTTATTATATGATCTCAACTGATGGTATGATTGGTCAAGTCAGAACAAGGACTGAAAACTCGCGTTAAAAAGTTTTTTTTATTTTGTTCAGGTTGATAGCAGTGATTAATCACTCAGACATACTCATATGAGTATTTTTGCAACAGAACCACAGTTTATTACACAAATTTTTTTTAAAAAAATTGAATATGAAAGACAGTCAGTAAGGTCTAAAAGAGACATCAAAAATAGTTTCAATCCATTTCCTGATAATATGTGACAGTATTGCAAGTCCAGAAAAATTATATCACTTGGGGGTTCTACTTAACTGACTCCTGACATCTTTATTTTGGCCTGGGATATGTAGACAATTCAATGTGCCCTTTCCAAATCTGCCAATATGAGGGAAGTTAAACTTTCTCACTTCTTATAACCTACAGATTTCTCTCTCAGTTTCAGAAGTTCACAAACTAAATGTATATATGGAATCAGTTATTCAATTCAGTTCAGAAGACACCAATATTGAGTTTAAGAGCAAGTTTTGCTTTTCTCCAGGAAGAAGGATTCAGGGTAGTTCAAGGATACATATCCATGACACCATGATATACACACACATCCTGTTGCAAGCATCACAAAATAAACAGCTATCCATTTGCACAAATGGCATTTGCAGTCACATATTCTCTGACACATACTGGATTTGGTCAATGCTCCAGAAAGATGTTTTGTTGCAAAAAAATGGAAAAACCTTCACAAAATTAACCAATGTTTCAATGCCACTATTTCAAAATCCAAATCAAAAATTGATATTTATAAATGATGTATAAATTATAAAACTTTTATCTGTGCTTCAATCATGTCAATAAATTTAAAGAATTCAAAACAAAAACAATGAGTACAAGAATTAGAAGAAGTCGGTCATTCTGTCACTCATGCCTGCTCCACCATTCAATAAGACAATGGCAAATTTGAATGTGCCCTTAAGGCCACTTTTCTGTCCACCCCAACCTCCCTTCACCCTAAACTCCTCTATTGAATTAAACATTCTCTACACCACCCTTGAATGAGACTCAATGACTCAACCGCCACTCCTTTTGAGTGAAGGGAATCACAGATGAATCATAATCATATCGAAAATCATACTTTTCATTTCAGCTTTTAATGCAAGACCCCTTATTTTTAAACCATGTTGTTTAATTCTCACAAAAGCAACCATCCCTTTATACAGTTATATCAGAAAATTTGTGAGTTAGCTTAACTCCTTTTACTCTGCATGTCTCCTGTTTTCCTGTCATTGATTGACCCTGAAATTGCTGCCAACGTAGAATTTAGTTTAATAGCACTCACCCTTCTTGATGTGTAAATGGTCCAGCAAATTGTGGTAAGTGAGAAATGCATCATGAATTACAGATCACCATAAGCTACTGGATGATTTGCCCTGGCTCTGACATTAGCCTTACAAAAATGGTAGCTTATCCACAACCTCTCAGTAGGTTTCATGAAGTTGCTGCATTTGTGCGTTAATTGCCAATTAAATAGCAAAAACAAAGACGAATGCCTGCAATTGATTAATTACCCGCAGGAAGCACAGTTCTTGGATTTAGTTCAAATGACCTACTGAATTGATAGTTTCCATTACCAGGTCACAAATGTAACTTCCATTTCAATCTGTAATGCTATGCATCAGTGAAAATTTAAAATGTCGTCAGATCAACATCCTCTAAACCAATCATGAGGTCTTCCACAAGACTGCTTTGAACATAACAAGTCAAGGAAACAAATAATTCCGTCTGTCACAAGTCCTCAGAATGTTAAAAGGCTGAATACAAAACACTTGCCTATAAATCAATGTAAATCCTTGAGATGAATAATTAAGCTGTGTCAAAATCAATTTATTTTAAAGAATAATGGAAAGGTCCTTTAAGCAATGGGATACTATGCCCTATTAATCAGCTCTTATGGGCTTCTGATGGGGCTTGACATTAATAGGATTGAGATCATGTTTGTATTTTTTTTTAACTGTTACAGATTGCTTTTCTGTATATTTTCTTGACAATATTTCCTGAAGACTCCAGAAGAAATGCATAAATAAGTAAAGCTGTATCACTGTTTATATACAGGAGTTCTGCTATGGATTGAGATAACATTTGGAACTCCATCAATATTCTGGCAAAACAAAAACTGCCGCAGCTCTGGAATTATTTCTCCTAATTTAGAAAAAAAAGGGGAAATTTCTAGCAGTTATATAGACAAGGTCAGGGCAGAGATTTCTAATGATTGTAGTGAAATCAAGGGAGCCAGTTGACAACTAAAACATAAGGTTAGACATTCACTGAAGGACGAAATTAAGATTGTCCTCCTTTTTGTTTCAGTGAGCTGATAGACTGGATGTGGGGATTTCAGCAGAAACCAAGCAAGGATGGCTTCTTTCCCAGTATGAGGCTCAACATTCAACAGCGCTGTGAGAATTATAGAATTGAGGAATTGAGTATAAAGGTCAAACTGGATGTTATTAGTGTCATACTGATGTTAACCTTAAATAATATTGTCAAGGTGCAACATGTTGGCAAAGAATAACAAAGAGCAATGATGGAATTGTGGGATGCTTTTATCATGGGTAACGGGGAAGACATGGAAAGTTGTTGGGAATAACGTATTGGAAATTATGCAACAAGTAGAATTATGCAACAGGGTAGGGACTGTATTATAAGTGAAAGCAAATTTCAGAATGATTCTCAGAAATAAAGCTGTGTTAACATCAATGGTTCACTTTATTGGAAATTAAATATCTACAATCGCATTTTTATATTTCATTTGTTGTGTCAACATTTGGAGGAAGACAATATAACTTGGGTGTTTTTTTGAGAAATCTTGTCACTTCGGTGGCTTTAAGTCAATGCTAGCTGATCTAAAGTCAAATTGACTAAAATATTATTGAAGAAAAAAATTAGGCATCCTCTTGCAAACAACTGGCCAGCCTCCAAATCCCAAGACTTGCGTGTTAAAAATGAGTTGCAGTTGCAAGGCATTTCTTGTTTCATTTCTAGTATTCAAAAGGTATTCTTCAAGAACTTAGGTTAGACATATTCCTTGCTTAATGGTTATATTGAGAAAGCAACTTAAAACCTCAATTTAGCACATGAGACAAATCTGATTGATTGAGGTAGGAGAATATCATACTGCTGAAATTAAAATGCCACATCAAATTGAAAAGGAACATGGGCAGCACTGAGTGAGTTTTTCCATATGCAGTTAACCTGGGATGTTCCTATTGACCAGAAACTTCACTATATCAACTATTTGCAAGGGCAAATCAGATGTTGGCTATTACATGTTTGATAGTCCATATCATTACTCTCAAATTCTTTCCATCACTTACAATTCAGGAATGTTACAGAATACTCGATAGCTCCCAGTAACGCTCAAGAAGCTCAATATAATCCAGGACAAAAACAGCCCATTTGACTGATCTCTAACTACCACTGGTGCATACTGACTGCAACGTGTGACATATGCCCATGGGACCTTCAATAACACATTGCAAATCTGTCACCTCCACCACCTCAAAGGCCATGTGCAGCACACACATGAAATAGTAGGACCCGCAAATTCTCCTCCAAGTCACACACTACTCTTACCTGGAATTATTTTGCTGTTCTTTCAATATTAATGAGTAAAACCTGGAACTCCCTCCATAACAGCACCACAACATGTTCTGCAGCAGTTCAAGGTGTGACTTATCTTCACCTACCCAGTGGGGTTTCGAAATGGACAACAAATGCTGTGTGTCCTGCCAATGCCCACATCCCTTGAAAGATTTTAACAATGCTTGCAGAGTTCTTTCTTTTCTCCAAAAGGAGAGGCACAATAGAAAAAATGTTCAAAGCTTGATTCATGCACTTTTTCAAAATGCTTATGATCTTTTTCTTTCTCTTTTAATCATCATGGTTTAACAAAATGGTACTGCGCAGGCTTTAGCCTTCAGATAAGCTCTGAACATCCCTGTTTGTAACTCATGAACAACTCATGAATAATTCAGAAGAAGCCAACTAAATGTTCATCACAACGTGATTTCTGGTCTTCTGCTAAATAACATAGCTGCAAGTGCTATCAACACAAAAATCTCTTATTGAGGTCACAGCACAACAGTTCAGTAAGACATATCATTGTACATCTGTCTTGGACAGCTATGGTTAAAAGGTAACAGAACATTTTCTATACATGTACAGTTTGATGCTGCCCTATAATACTTTACTGGGAAGGTCACTGTGTAATTTGTGTGGCTGGTAATTTGAGCTCTTTACAAAAGTGCCCACAATTTGCTATGATTCTAAAGAATACATTTAACATTTTCACTGTGGTCATGTGGTAATTTAAAGGATTTATGTAATCAGGCATCTAGGATAAGGTTACTCCAATCACTTGTAAATCAAATCATAAATGTGGAAACTATGAACCAAGGGCACACACACACATCCAATTCAACGAGATCTGCAATGGTTTCACTTAAAGGGAGCAGCAGCAGCAAAAAAACCAAGTGTTCTGTGCCATAACAATCACGTTCAAAGCAGATTATACTATTATCCCTGAAAATGAATGAAAAGAAATAACTATAGCAACCTTCAGATATAAATTTTACTATCCAGCTCCTTAAAGTTTTCCTGAGTCATTTGCTAAGTATGTAAGCAAAATATCATTACATTTATAAACAGTTGAAAGTGCAATAAAGTCAGTTAGTTGTGGATATTTTTATGAAATGGAATTGCAGTTTTCTGAGGCTTTTCAGCATTTGTCCATCCTTTCATATACTGACCATGAATGAAAAAACATTTGTGCTTCAGCAAACACAATCGACTCAACTTTCCCCAATCCCATGAAGACAAGTTGGGATGTGAGATAGGGAGTACAGTATACCAGGTCAGCTATCCATTGAGTTATGGCTCTCACCAACAGGTTTTGCTCATCAATGGATAGTTCTCCTGCTAGGACTAGAGTTTGGAGTTGAACTGGAAGAGGTGCACAAACACCTCCCCCCCCACCATACCAGCGTGGAATTGCTGGGTTGCAGTGTCCACTCAGACGTACAAAGAAATTTCTTATTGAAATGTTGTGGTATGATCCTAACAAGAGACTTTGTGTTGGTACCACTTAACATTCAGGCGATGGTTCAGATTTTTGTATTGTACCTCCTTCATCAAAGTATTTCTCTGAAGACACTTGCCCAAACAAATTCCACTCCCAATTGAAACACTACAGGGTGGGTATACTTCACACAACAAGTTTCTGGACAGTAACTATATTACATTCTCAGCCATGTGACTTTATGTCCTTTTTTTTGAAAAAAAGACATCCTGTCTAATTTGGCCGTAAGAAATTCAGAGTCATAGTCTGTTGCCATGACAAGGTAAACGAAGTTGTCAATTAAAGTATCCATCCAAAGTCTTGTATCCTCCAGAAGATAGGAGTACGAGTAGGCCATTCGCCCCCTTGAGCCTGCTCTGCCACTTAGTATGATCATGGCTGATTACTGAGGCTCAATACCCTAATCCCATCCTCCTGCAATATCCCTTGATCCCTTTAGCTACAAGTGATTAGATTCCCTACAGAATGGAACCAAGCCCTTCGGCCCAACAAGTCCACACCGACTCTCCAAAGAGAATCCCACCCAGACCAGTTTCCCTCTGACTAATGCACCTAACACTACGGGCAATTTAGCATGGGCAATTCACCTGACCAGCACATCTTTGGATTGTGGAAGGAAACCGAAGCAGCCGGAGGAAACCCATGCAGACACTGAGAGAATGTGCAAACACCACACAGATAGTCGACCAAGGCTGGAATCGAGCCTGGATCCTGGCTCTGTGAGGCATCAGTGCTAACCACTGAGTCACCATGCCGTCCACTGAGGAATATCTACTTCCTTTTGAAAACACATTTTGGTCTCAACCACGTTCTAAATTCCAGAGGCTCACCATTCTCTGGGTGGAGAAGTATTAGCCCTAAAAACAAATGTTTGCCCTTCTTGTGATGCAGTAGTACCATCACTACCCCTGGAAGGCCCAAAATCAAGTCCCACCTGCTCCAAAGGTTTGCAATAACATCTCAAGGTTAAATTAAAAATAGATTACTCTTTATCCCTAAACTGTAACCCCTAGTTCTGGACTCTACCTTCACCAACAGAAACCTCCTTCCTGCATCTAACCTGTCTAGTCCTGTTAGAATTATGTATGGTTGACTCATGTCTTTTAAGGAAGGAGACTGCCATCCTTACTGGTATGGTTTACATGTGACACCCTCATCCTCAAGTTTCTACAAGATCCCCCCTCATTCTTCCAAACTCCAGGAATAGAAGCCTCATTGATTCAATCTCTCCTCACACATCAGTTCTGCCATCCCAAGAATCAATTTGGTAAACCTTCATTGCATCTCCTCTATTGTAAGAACATCCTTCCTTAGATCAGGAGACCAAAACTGCACACTATCTTTCAGGGGTGACCTCACCAATCTCCTGTACAATTGCGGCATGGCATCTTGCTGTTTTCAATTAACAGCCGCCTTGGAAATCTCCAAATCACTAACAGCATTCCTTGTAGCATTTGTTACCAACACATGACTAAAGACAGCCATTCGTGTTAAGTACCATAATAGATGTAAGAAACTGAATTTATGACTTTTATTTAGGCACACTTGCACTCGGGCTCACTATACACTCATTGGAGTTGTCAGGAGGTGAAGATGAGAAAGTAACTGCAGGGGCAGTAAAGCTGGACCTTCTGTAGAAGAAGCCATTTATTTTAACAGGCAACAGTTATATTTATACAAACACTGGTGCTCAGACATTTTTAAAAAATAATTTGCTCTTACTTTTTGACCATAGGTAGCAGGACTGATATTTGTAGCCCATCACCAGAGGTCCTGAGATTGTGATGCTGTACAGGCTTGGGACCAGTTATCTTCTTCAATACAGGAATCAGGAAAAGAAATTTTCCTGACTCTGCAATCCTACCTTGAGTCTGGGTAGTGCCCACATCCCACATTTTCACCCATAGGGGGCAGGCAGCAGTTGGAATCAGGACCACGGCAGATCTGAGGTCACAACAGAGGTGGGAAAATAGACATACTGCAGAATTCTATACCTACTTGGAGACAGTGGTCCAGTTATAATCAAGATTGGAATGTTCTTGATCCTTTACCCCTTCACACATCCCAAGTCCCCTCCCCATTCCTTCACTAAGGTCTCAATATCACCATGACCCTCCATGCCCCCACCAAATATGCATTATGTTCATAACCATAACCAACTCTGGCAGGTCTTTGAAATGCCGATAAAAATTAAAAACGTCCATTCACATACTCTTCGAAAAACATTATTATTCTCAACTTTTCATGAATCTGTCAAAGAAAAACTGTGAAGAAAGAGAAATTGTTTTATGTCGCGAAGGAGGAGTTTTTTTAAAAGCGGACTTTGAGTAGGCGAAGCCTCCAAACGTTTGTCGAGTTTTGATCTGGGGAAAGATTTTTTTTCATGTTTCAAACTTGGTACCTCAACAATTTTACATAAAATTAAAACACTAAGTAGGCGTGATTGTTTTACATATGGAACTCGTGGACAGATCGACATGTGGACGGCCCTGGAGAGAGATTTTTTTTAAATCTGGACATTGAAAGCTGACTTGAGGATGACCTGTCTCCTTCAATTTTTTCAGTTAAAAGCTTGTTTTTTTTTAATGATTCTTTTTGTTTTATCTTTTGTGTGATTAAGATTTAAAATCTGTAGATATGGAACGGTTGTTTATTTTTATATAGAAGGTGCTACTTAGAACTTCGTTATAGGCTTAATGTCACTGAAGAGATTCAAGATATACAGAGTGTGATGGCTAGTATATACAGGCAAGTAATTACACAACAGGTTTAGTCAGATAGATGGGTGATTGTCAGGAAAGATGAGAAGGTGATTCAGAAGTTTCCTGTAGCTATTTCTCTCTCAAACTGATGTTCTGTTGTCAGTACTGTTGAATGGGATGGCCTGTCAGATGAAAATGGAAGTGGCAGTCATATCTTGGGCTAAGAGTAGATCTTACATTAAGTGGGATTTGTCAGGATTGAGAACAATAATTGTTATTGGGAACTCCCCTGTCAGAGTACAGACAGGAGATTCTGCAGCAGTGAACATGAATCCAGGATATTGTGTTGTTTTCCTGCTGCCAGGGGTGAGAGCATGTTTGATGCATATTCTCTAAGGAGGGAGTGAGAAGATGCTGTGCACATTGGTAGGAATGACAAAGTTAAGGGAAGGATTAAGGCTTTGCAGAGTGAATACAGGAGGTTAGGTAGAAGTTTAAAAAAACAGAACCGCAAAAGTAGTAATCTCAGTTCACACCTGATGCTACATTCTCAGTTAAGGAAGAAATAAAAGGACAGGTCAGATAAGTCAATGCCTGAGGAGGTGGGGCAATGTGCAGGGATTCGGTTTCTTGGATCATTGGGATCTCTCCTGTTCAAAAGGTTTGGGTTTCACTTGAACTGGAAACGGACCAATATCATGGCGGGGATCATGCTAATTCTATTTTGGGAGCCTGTAAACTGTTGGAGAGGGTTTTCTTTATTCAAGATGGTGGAGCAGTTGCATTACAACATGTCGGCTCCTCAGCTCAGGAACCCAGAGCCCACTTAACTATTTTTATCTCTGCCTTTTCGTTAACCTTTCCATTTATTATGGTATTTTATCTTCTCTTAACGACTTTGGCAGAAGGCATTTTCTCCAGGTCCAGGCCCAGCAATGAGGTGGCTTCCAACAGCCCAGAATGGCGGTATAAACCTGGTATCTGCTGTGGTGGTGTCAAGGTGGGGCAGCCTCCAGGTGGGATGGTCTCTCAGTGTGACGGTCTGCCAGTGGGGTGGTCTCTGGGTGGGCCACTTTCCCGGTGTGGGGGTCTCCTGGAGGGCCATTCTCTTGGTAGTAAGAGAGGCAAGAAGGGAGAAGGAGTGACTGTAATTAGAGAGGATATTTCTGAGGTATGTCCAGTGAAAATATATGAGTTGAAATTAGAAATAAGAAAGAGATTACAATCTTAATGGGATTATACTATAGCACCCCCTCCCACCAAAAGTCGGAGTGAAATTGAGGAGCAAATATGTACAGAGTTCTCAAATATATGTAAGAATAATGGGGTGGTAGTCATCGGGGATTTTAATTTGCCAAACATTGACAGGGACTGCCATAGTTAAATTTTGGATGGTGAGAAATTTGTTAAACATGTTCAATAAAATTTTCTTTATCAATTTGTCAATGTTCCTACTATAGGTGGAGCAAAACGTGATCTTCTCTTGGAAAATAAGACAGGGCAAGTGACTGAAGCAATATTAGATGAACACTTTGTGGCTAGTGATCATTATTCTACTAGCTTTAAAATAGCTGTGGAAAAGAGTAAGTATTCCATAGAAGTTAAATTCTTAATCAGAGTAAGACAAATTATAATGGTATGAGACAAGAACTTTCAAAAGTTGATGGGAGTAGAATATTCATAAATAAAAAGACTGATAATTGGAAGGCTTTCAAAAGTGAGATAACCAGCATTCAGAGGCTTTATGTTCCTGTGCAAGTAAAAGACAAGGCTGGTAAGGTTAGGGAACAATGGATAAACAAAGATATTGCATTTCTAGTCAAGATTAAAAAAGAATCACATATTAGATGTAGGAAAATGAGATCAAATGAATCGCTTGAAGAGTATAAAGAGTGTAAGGGCACTCTTAAGAGGGAAATCAGGAAGGCAAAGAGAGAATGTAAGGTAGCCTTGACAGACAAGGTTAAGGATAATCCGAAGAGAGTCTACGAGTACATGAAGAGCAAAGGAGCAACCAATGAGACAGTCGGGCCCATTGAAGATCAATGAGCTTGTCTTTGTGTTAAACTTCAGGAGATGAGAGAGATACTACATGAATATTTTCTGTCGGTTTTTACTCTGGAGAAAGAAATGGAAGTTAGAGAACTCAGGAAATAAATATTAATATTTTGAAAACAATTCACAGAATAGAAGAGGAAGTGTTGGAGGTCTTAGAAAGTTAGATAAATCTCCAGGACTTGATCAAGTGTATCCTAGAACATTGTGGGAAGTTAGGGAGGCAATTGGGGGCCCCTGATGAAAATGTTCAACCAAATCATGCATTGCCTCATAACCTGTTGAAATATAAGTAACAAAGAACTCGCAAATTCCACTATTTTAAAAAATAACACAAATTTATCTTCTAACTTTAAAAATGAACATTAAATAAATTGTATTCACAAATCGAAACTCCCGCTTCTCTTAACTGCTTACTATTTGCCCCCAGCTCTATAACAATATGCTGTTCCAATAAGACACTTATTAAAATCACATCAACTTAATGTCAAAACCACACAGTCTCTGTCTTCTTCCGGGTGCTGCTCTCCCTGGGTCGTCTTCGCCCTTTTTACTGTGAGTATGTTTCACATTTCACCTTTTGACAGACAGTGTTTCATAATTTCTTGGGGAGCAAGGTGTTTCTTGGCAGTTAGCTCTCTCTCTCTCCACGGAAGTTGCTCTCTGACCAATTTTCAATAAGTCAGCATTTTTTAACTAGGAGAAAGTGGGGACTGCAGATGCTGGAAATCAGAGTCGACAGTGTCGTGCTGGAAAAGCACAGCAGGTCAGGCAGCATCCGAGGAACAGGAGAATTCACGTTTCGGGCATTAGCCCTTCATCAGAAATGGCTAATGCATGATGAAGGGCTTTTGCCCAAAACATTAATTCTCCTGCTCCTCGGATGCTGTCTGGCCTGCAGTGGTTTTCCAGCACAAATGCTGTCAACCCAGCATTTTTTAAACACCAACGTTAGGAGTTTACACATTCTCCCTGTGTCTATGTGGGTTTCATTCAGGTGGCCCGGTTTCCTCCCACAGTCCAATAATGTGCAGGTCAGGTGAATTGGCCATTCTAAATTGCCCATAGTATTAAGAGCATTAGTCAGAGGGAAATGAGTCTGGGTAGATTATTCTTCGGAGGGTTGTGTGGACTGAAGGGCCTGTTTTCACACTGTAGGGAAGATACTCTCATCTAATCTAATCAGATCAGATCATCTGACTGGTTTGATGTCAGCAAAACAATAAATTCAAACCCAATTGGGCTTAAGTATCCTGGAGCATAAGTTAAACTAATTGGATAGATTTGAATTGTTGTCAAAACAGCAACCAAAACTCAGGTATCCATTTCACAGCCAAATGTTGCATATTTTCAATTCTTCAGCACACTCTGGAATTGCTGTCTAGTCAAATCCACAGGTGCTCATAAGCTGTCAGTTCAGAACAGCATACTCTCTCTTAAATGTAGAGTACATATGCCTTCAACTTCATAACAGTATCATCTATAATCACAGTTGGGGTGCTGGAGGACTAGAGGGTGGCTAATGTTGTGCCTTTAAAAAAGGCTGTAGGGAGAAGCCTGGGAACTATGGAATAGTGTGTCTGACATTAGTGGTGGGTAGGTTATTGGAGGTGACTCTGAAAGATAGGATATATATACATTTATATAGGCAAGAAATAATTAGGCATAGTCAGCATGATTTTGCATGAAGGAAATAGTGTCTCACAAACTTGATTTAATTTTTTGAGGAATGAAACGAAAGGATTAATGAGGGCAGAATGGTGGACAGTGTTTACTTGGACTTTAGTAAAGCCGATGATAAGGTGACACACAGTAGACTAATCAGTAAACTTAAACCATGTGTGATTCAGGGTGAGCTTGCCAATTTGATACAAAAATGGCTTGACAGTAGGAGACAGAGGGTGGTTGTAGAGGGTAGCCTTGTGACCAGTGATGTTCCACAGGGATTAGTGCTGTGTCTACTTTTCTTTGTCATTTATATAAATATTTTGGATGAGAATACAGGAGGCATAGTTCGTAAGTTTGAAGATGACACTAAAATTGGTGATATTGTGGAGAGTGGAGAGGGTTATCTAAGATCCCAAAGAGATCTTGATCACTGGATTAATGGACTGAGGAGTGGCAGATGGAGTTTAATTTGGATAAATGTGAAGTATCACATTTTGGTAAAACAAATGTTGGCAGGGCTTACATAATTAATGGTAAGGCCCAGGGTAATATTGTTGAACCGAGACACCGAGGGGTTCAGGTACATTATTCTTTGAAATGTGCCTCCCAAAAGACAGGATGGTTAAGAAAGTATGTAGCATGCTTGCCTCCAAGTGCTCAGATCTTGGGGTATAGGAGTTAGGATGTCATGATGAGGTCATATAGGATGTTGGTGAGACCTCTTCTGGATTACAGATTACAGTTCTGGTTGGCCTGTTATAAGAATGATATTCAGAAGTTCAGAAAAAAATTACCGGGAAATTGCTGGGAATAGAAGGTTTGAGATATAAAAGTAGGCTAGGACTTCTTTTTTACACTGGAGCGTAGGACGTTGAGGAGTGACCTTCCAGAGGTCTATAAAATTGGGAAGGGCATAGATAAGGTGAATAGCAAATGTCTTTTCCCAAAGGTGAAGGAGTTCAATACTAGGGGCATATTTTTAAGGTGAGAGGAGAAAGATTTAAAAAGGACATAATGGGACAACCTTTGTTTTTTCACAGAGAGTGTGATTAGTCTGTGGAATGAACTGCCAAAGGAGGTGGCAGATGCACGTACAGTTAAAATGTTTAACAGACACTTGGATAAATACCTGAATAGGAAATATTTGAAGGAATATGGGCCAAACACAGGCAGGTGGGTGTAGTTTAGTTTGGGATAATGGTCGGTGTGGAGTACTTGGACCTATGGATCTATTTCCATGCTGTATGGCTCTGTGACTCTGATTCTAAGCCAATTAAAATACATCAGAGAGTCCTTTAATGATCCATGCCCAGAAACCCTAGCCACTCTCCCCGATAGCAAAGACATCTCGGAAATGACTGTCAGATTACTCAGACCCCTTGGCATCATGGTAGCCCACAGACCCACCAACACACTAAAACAGCAGCTCATGATCATGAAAGACCCTATAACAGACAACAAGCAAAACTAATGTCATCTACAAAAACCTTGCAGGAACTATAACAAACACTACATTGGACAAACAGGCAGAAAACTAGCCACCAAGATACACAAACATCAACTAGCTACAAAAAGACATGACCCACTCTCACTCGTATCCTTTCATACAGATGAGGAAGGACACCATTTTGAATAAGACAACATAACCATCCTAGGACAAGCCAAACAGAGACACGCACAAGAATTCCTAGAAGCATGGCATTCCAACTGGAACTCGATCAACAAATACATTGACTTGGATCAAACTTACCATCCCTTGAGAAAGAGAACAGGAAATGGCATCTCCACAGTAAATGATGTCACTGCAGGAAATGGCATCACCAATCCAAGGAAACCTAAACACATAAATAGAAAGTGGGCCATGCCACCGGCATTTCATCTGGAGGCTCACTGATGATGTTACCTAGTACGGTGAAGAAACTTCTTGAAACGAACCTTCTAGCTCAGCAAGCAAACCTACATCCAGAGCCGTTTTAACATATCTATCAGAAGTTCTCTAGAATGAGAACTTTCCCTTGTTCATAATTCCTCCAAGCATTTAAAAACCATGTTTCCTGAAAAGATCAACTAGACTCCAGCTTAATTGTCAGAGATTTGAATGCATATAAACTTTACTTTCTAAGTTCCACATCTGCTCTAACTTTATATTTACCTCAAATACACATCCAATGTCCTTTTGATGTGTTAAATGGTTGTACTTGCAGTCACCTCTCAGGCAGCCAGTCAACTTCTGGTGCATTCACATCCCAACAGTCTAACTATACAAAATTTACTTGCCTTCTCTGGGAATTAAAATTGATGTTTAACTCTTCTTGCTGCATCTTCATGCCAATAATGATCCAACTAATCAGCACCTTTTTCTCATACGGTAGCAATTAATGGCTGTTTAATTTAAGTCTGCTTCTAGCATCATGTTCTGGAATAATGAAGGATAAATAAAAGCTTCAAATGCCTTTTTTTTTATTATCAGCAATAGTTGAGTTCCATGCTATTAATTTTACCAATTTTACTCTGAGGGCAACCTTCCTTTCAACTAGATAGATTTTTTCCTACAGTTGAAAACTGATAAAACAGTCTGGTTCTGACAAATCTAGTTAAGTTATTTCAATGCAGATTTATTTTCTATTTTCAATTATTGAGATATCAGGTAAAAGTCGATCATGTTTCTGCGAGACTAGAATCAGAAGAACATTATTGACAGATTGAATTCCTTCCAATTACCACCAAAGTACTTTGCTTTAGTTAAATACAGGAGGTCCTCAGGTCAATTTTGCTTCAACAGTAACAGAAAATGCAACACATGACATTTATGTGTCACTGCTATCAACTTTATAATGTGCTTAACACTTACTTTTGGTGAATGCATTCTACAGCTGCCGCCATTTTTTCTTTGCCAGAGTACCTTTCAAGTCGCAAATATTCAGGAGAATTGGCACTTGGCTTCAATTATTGGTCGCCACTATCTGGTATCACTCAAAAACTAAATGAAAGCATATAATCCTGGTCCAGACCTTTAGTTGGAGTGTGTTGAATGCAAGGAGTTACTACAACATTCTAGAATACCACATTTGAAAATTATAATGCAGTGCCTGAAAATCATGTTTCTATCAATCATTATTTGCATGGCATTTGCAACTCCACAATACAAGACAAAAGGCCAGAGTGCAAAATGAATACTATTGCCAATTTAGCTTTACTTCTGTTCTGATCCATTTAATTTTCTGAGCTGTAAATATGAGCTAGCAAAGCCTCCATTGTAATAAATTAATAGTGCCTTACAAAGTAGAAATGGCCTAAAACACATCAACAATGACATTACTTTTTGCACTGCAGTAACTATCATCATCATGTCACTTGAAGTTACAGGCTGACACAAAGCTGTACATAAGTTCAACCCTCGTGCAAAAGACCAACATCACAGAGGCCACAAGTCATAGTGCAATGCTAATCATTTGACAAATACCTTGAGATGCATCTGAAGTAATCATGACAATAAAATAAACACAAAAAGAGCATTAGTGCGGCATATGTGGTCATGAATATAGCATTCTCAATGAAAGTAAAATCATGAACTTGCACCAATTTTACTCTGAGGGCTACCTTCCTTTCAATTAGATATTTTTTTTCCTACAGTTGAAAACTGATAAAACAATCTGGTTCTGACAAATCTAGTTAAGTTGTTTCAATGCAGATTTATTTCCTAACACAGTAACTGAGAAACCTCTTTCTCTGTCTCACGGTATATCTATCATGGGTCCTGATGGCACGTAAATCTGAAAAAAAAAGTGCCAATTCTTTCCAGCATTGTCAGTTTTTACTTGTGGTAATATTTGCATATATTTCCTCATTTTTACAAAATATTCTAGCATTTATTTAATGCTTTAGTGATTCACAATCACTTTCCTCTACTAAATTCGACAAGTCTGTTCTACAATTTCAATATTATTCATCAGAATTTCTAGAATAGCTTCATTGCTGATTGTAAAGTTCTCTTTCTGATCGGACAGTCACTGCTTAATTATAACTGTTGCAGTTTTGCTTAGTCCATAGCGTTGACTACGCTCCTCCTTCACTCCACCCACATTTGATCTCACAGCAGACATTTGAGAAATTAATCTCATCGCTCTTCTCTGCGCTGTCTGAAGTTCATGACGGCTTTGTTTCTATCTGTATAATCAGAAATGAACACAATGGCCTAGATTTTGCAGTTTTCTTTCACCTCAAGCACTACATTTTGCACAGTATCATTGAGCATTCTACTGTTTTCATGATTCCTATCTCAATGTCATTAGTTATCTTGACTTCTGTGATCACAAAAACAAAGATTTATTTCACCTTTATTTTTTAATTAATTCCATGGCAAGTTGTGGAAAAGTTGGCTTCAATTTGAACTCTATTTGAATAGTTTTCCATGTGTTGAAATCTCACCCATGATGTCAATTTCTTCTCCACAGTACTTTGTGTGAAGTTCTCAATATTGAACCTCAAGAGAAACTTATCCAGTCAATGGCATCTTCTGTCTCTTTTGGACATTAAAGCATATGGGGGCTAGAGCCAAAACTGGGACAGCTATCTCACAGATGAGTCAAGCAACAGGGTGAAAAGTCATACTGACAATGTCCCAGACACTAACACCACCAACCATGGGGGTATGTTCTATTAACAGGACAGACCCAGCAGAGGTGGCAGCTCAGTGGTATACAGTTGGGAGGGAATTGCCCTGGGAGTCCTCAGCATTAACCCCAGTCCCAATTAAGTCTCATGGCTTTGGGTTAAACATGGTCAAGGAAACCTCCTGTTGATTACTCTATACTGTTCAATTGATGAATCAGTACTCCTCCATGTTGAACAATACTTTAAGGAAGCACTGAAGGTGATAGGGGCACAAAACGTACTCTGGTGGGGGACTTCAATGTGCGTCACCAAGAGTGGCTCAGCAGCAGTCCAAATGATCAAGCTGGATGGGTCCTAAAGGACATAGCTACCAGACTGGGTCTGCAGCAGTTATTGAGGGAATCAACAAGAGAGAAAAACATACTTGACCTCATCCCCACCAATCTGCCGCTGGAGATGCAATTGTCAATGACACTATCGGTAACAGTGACCACCGCACAGTTCTTGTCGATAAGTCCTGCCTTCACATTGAGAATTACCTCCACTGAGTTGTATGGCTCTATCACTGTGCTAAATGGGACAGATTTCAAACACATTTAGCAACACAAGACTGGGCTTCCATGTGGCACTGAGAGCCATCAACAGCAGCAGAATTGTACTCCAGCACAATCCGTAACCTCACACCCTGCATGTCCCCCACTCAACCATTGTCATGAAGGCAAGGGATCAACCCTTGTTCAATTGAAAGTGTAAGCAGGCATGCCAGGAGCAGCGCCAGGCATACCTAAAAATAAGATGTCAATCTGGTGAAGCTACCAAACAGAGCCATTTGCATGCCAAACAGCATAAGCAGCAAGTCATACAGAACTGAGCTTCCCATGACCAATGGATCAGATCTAAGCTCTGCAGTCCTGCCACATTCAGTCATGAATAGTGGTGGAAAATTAAATAACCCACTGGAGAAGGAGACACCATAAATATCCCCATCCTCAATGATGAAAGATCCCAAAAAATAAATACAAATGATAAGACTGAGGTAATCATAGCCACCTTCAGTTAGAACTGCCAAGCGGATGATTCATTTATGCTTCTTCCAGTGGTCTCCAACTTTACAGATATCAGTCTTCAGCCAATTTGATTCACTCCATGTGAAACAAGAAGTAGAACACAGAACATAGAACAGTGCAGCACAGTACAGGACCTTTGGCCCTCAATGTTGAGCCAAACTCTTATCCTATTCTAAGATCAAATTAACCTACATATCCTTCAATGTACTATCTTCCAGGTGCCTATCCAAGAGTTACTCAAATCGCCCTAATGTATCTGACTCTACTACTACCACAGGCAGTGTTTTCAATGCATCACTCTCTGAGTAAAGAACCGACGTCTGGCATCTCCCCAAACCTTCCTCCAATCACCTTAAAATTATGCCCCCTTGTGGTAGCCATTTCCACCCTGGGGAAAAGTCTCTGGCTATCCACTCTATCTATGCTTACCACTATCTTGTACACCTCTATCAAGTCACCTCATATCCTTTTACATTCAAATGAGAAAAGCCATAGCTCCCCCAACCTTTCTGAATAAGACATGCCCTCGAGTCCAGGCAGCATGCTGGTAAATCTGCTCTGCACTCTCTCAAAAGCTTCACATCCTTCTTATAATGAGGCGACCAAAACTGAACATAATATTCCAAGTATGATCTAACCAGGGCTCCACATAGCTGCAGTATAACCTCATGAGTCTTAAACAGAATTCCCTGCTAATGAGAACTAACACACCATAATAGCTCTATCAATTTGAGTGGCTACTTTGAGGGATCGAAGGACATGGATCCCAAGATCGCTCTATTCCTCCACACTGCCAAGAATCCTACCTTTAACTCTGTATTTTATATTCAAATTCAACCTCCCAAAACTGCCAGGCAATGACCACCTTCAATAAAGGACTTTTCTTATGACATTCAATGCCATAACTTTAATCCTGATAAAGGGCTTTTTGCCCAAAACATCGATTTTCCTGCTCCTTGGATGCCATCTGACATGCTGTGCTTTACCAGCACCATACTCTCAACTGTAATCTCTAGCATCTGCAGTCCTCACTTTCGCATACCTGAAATTCTATATACTAAGTCATAAGAACATACAAAACAGAAACAAAATTAGACTGTTCGGTCCCTTGAAACTACTCTGCCCATTCACTACCATCATGGCTGATCTGCTTGTGTTTCAATTTCCACATTCACATCAATCCCCAATAACCTTTGATGCCCTGCTATCCACCTCTGTCTAAAAAAACATTAAATGACTCATTTCCACAGCCTTCCAAGCAACAGAATTCCAAAGTTGCACAATCCTCAAAAAAATGATTTTTTTCTCCTCTCTCTGTCATCTTTTCCAAATCCATCTTTGTCAAGACCATTCAGGAATATACACAATTTAATCAAGTCATCCCTCGAACTTCTAAACTCCAATGGACACAAGTCCAGTCCATCCAACTTATCCTCATAGAATAACCCGTTCAAACCAGGTAACCCTCCTTTGAATTGCCTCCAATACATTTATGACCTTCCTTCAAAGAAGAAACCATAACTGCACACAATGTTTGAGATATTGCCCCAGCAAGGACCTTCTGTAATAGACCCCAATTTTTCATATAACTTTTCCAAAATATCCTCATTAATCCACAGCATTATGTACGTAGCCATTGACTAGTTACATGAAGGATTCATGACTGATTCCTGGGATGGTAGGAGAGATTGAGGCTGGGCTGGTATTCTCTTGATTAGAAGCATGAACGGTGATCTAATTGGAGTATACAGAACTCCAATATGACTGTAAAGGGTGCTGTGAGAAAGTGTTTCCCCTGGCTGGGGACCACAACTAGATGACATAGTTGCATAATTAAGAGGTTGGACATTTGTAACGGAGTTGAGAGGAGTTTCTTCACTTCAGGTGTTGTGAACCTTTGGAATTCTCTAACCCTGAGGGCTGTTGGGGCTCATTGGTTGAGTTTATGCATCATGTAGATCAATAGATTTTATCGATACTAATGGCATCAAGGAAATGTGGATTGTATGGGAAATGGTATTGAGGTGTAAGGGTAACGATGATCTGATTGTACAGATCAGGCTTGATGAGTGGAATGGCCTGTTTTGACTCCTATTTCCTGCTTTTTTTATTATGGGTAACAGGGCAAGATAAAACTCTAATTTAAAATAACATGATTTAATTTAGCTTAATCCATAATTCTAAAAAAAATTTACACTTTATACATTTTAAATGGTAATGAAGATAAAATGTTATTTACACTTCTCTCTTTTCATGCCTGTTTGCTCAGTTGTCCTTCTTTTGACTGCTTTCTCATTGCGTTCAATGACTAACTCTGATGCTAGGTCCTTGTTTATTCCTGACACCTCAGTAATATGATTAAACTTACATCCTGACTTCACAGTCCATCCCATGGAAAAGCTCGAAGGTTCTGCTCAACCCCTTTGGCCTTGAAACCAAAAACAAAACAAAGAAACTTGGAGTGGAAGAGGCAGAGTAAATAATCACAATTTGTTTGGAGATGTGGAATGCTTTAACCATTATACATTTAAAAGACTCAAAAATGTACATAAAATGCAACTTCTCCACAGGGTTTGAATATTCACAGTACCAATACTCTGACAGAACAGAGGTCAGATTACGAATTTAACTTAAAGTGTATTTCAGCGCCACAAACAGATTCAACCCAGCAGACTTTCATCTAATTCCATCATTGCTAATTTGCATTTCCAGATCTAAATTATTTTTGTTTAATGTTTAGTACAACAATTTCGATGTCACAGCACATGTTGATAAGATTACGAGCTCCCTCTGAGTAGGTGGGTTGAATGTGATTATCATTAGCTCTGGGATCCCCATTAGTAATGGTACCTGCCATCATAATAAACGCCAATGGCTATTCTTGCTCCCATCACATTATGACTGTACATACAAATAAATTGTCAACAACTGCCATTTAAATCCCTGAATAAAAAAAATCTTCATTTCCTTTAGCTCTGAACTATCGCTTATCAGCCTTCAACAGACAGTCATCCAATTTAATTCATACAAACAGCCCACAATATCAGTTTTAATAAAAATGTGCAATGTACAGTGAAGTGGCCTGAGGGAGATTAAATAACACAAGTTCCATTAACAACCAAATTTGCATCCAACAATTCATCACCACAGTTTTTCATTAGCCTGTTCCTACTTTATCGCTATTAAAACTGTATTTTGATTTCTCCCCGATAATTAGAATGTATTTTGAATTTTGAAGGCAATTTTCAAACTATTAAGAATTTTCACTGTTCACATTATATTCTTCTTTCTCTTGGTTGCTTCAAAAACACCTTGTGAACTGTTCACTTGTGACAAAAAGCACAGGAATGTAGATGCAATGCTTATCTGTCATGGACTGCGAAATCTCCTCTGCTGCTGATTAAACTGTAATGACAGGCAAAATGTGCATTCCTTTAAGATTGGCTTATAGGATTAGAAATAAAAGTGTCTCCAACATTTAAGTGAAAGAAGGCAGCTGTCAAGAAGTGACAGCAAGCACCAAAAAATCTGTTAACCTCTCTTTTTGTATTTATGTGTCTGTAAAGCTCAATAGAAGAACTCAATGCCCATTTTTAGAGGCCATGGGAGATTTGGGGTAAAATTACAAAGGAAAAGACTGAACTCTGTATCTTAGTTGGTTTGCTTTACTTTTCTGACGCTGATTGGGGCAATCTTTGAATTCGATCAGCAAGGATAAGAAGCTGTCTGCACACCAACCCCTCACCTCCATCCAGGACCCCAAACAGTCCTTCCAGGTGAGACAGAGGTTCACCTGCCTCTCCTCCAACCTAGTTTACTATATCTGGTGCTCCCGATGTGGTGTTCTCGACACCATGGAGACCAAACGCAAACTAAGGGAATATTTCGCCGTAGATCTCAGCTGGGCATGTGGGGACCAACCTGACCACACAGTCACCGCCCATTTTAATTCCCCTTTCCCACTCCCTTTCTGCCATGACCATCCTTGGCCTCCTCATTGCCACAATGAATCAGACTGCAAATTGGAGGCATATCTTATCTTCTGCCTGGGTAGCCTACAGCTCAGAGGACTCAAAATTCAGTTTCAAATAACCTCCCTTCCCCTCCTCTGACTCCCATCCCAGCCCGTCTCCCCTCTCCCCCGCAAACCCCACTTCCATTCCTCTCATTCACCCTTCCTTCTAGCCACCAACTGGATTCATTCCTCCCAGTGACCAACCAGGTCATGCCCTCAACCTGTGTTCACCCATTCCCACCTTACCAACCTGCTTCCCCCACCTCCTTTATCTGGCTCCCCTTATACCCACCCCCATGTCCTAAAGAAAGGTTACACTCAAAATGTTAACTTCTCAACCTCCTGATGCTGCCTGGCTTGTTGTGTTCTTTCAGCCTCCTGGTTTGATTCCAGCATTTGCTGTTTTTTTTTGTTTCTAATGAAGGAAACTCTCAGCAGCCACCCATCACTTCCCCCTTCACCAACTCAGGCACTGGAAAATTCAACAGTAAAGTCAGCCTGGTCAACCCTGCAAAGTCCTCTGGACTAACATCTAGGGATTATGCCAAAAATGAAAAAGCTGTTCCACAGAATAGTCAAACAAGAGCCAAACATTGTCTGCAAGGTATGGATCTGACAGTATGACTGTCATAGACACCACCAGCACTGGATGTCCTGCCAGTTGAGACAGAAACACCAGCAGTGACAGCACAGTGGTAGACAGTCAGGAAGGCATTATCCAGAGAGTCTTCAACGTTGATTCCAGGACCCATGAAATCTCATTACATCAAGTCAAAGATGGGAGATGGAACCTCCAGCTGATTACTTGTTGGTGGCTAGAAGGAAGGCAGCAGAGAGGTCTACCGCCCTCTCAGCTGATGAATTAATGGAACACCATATTGAACACCTGTTGGAGGAAGCACTGTATGTGTCAAGAGCACAGAATGTATTCTCAGTGGGTGACTTTAATGTCCATCACCATGAGTATTCACAGGCACCATGGCTGTTCAGGTTCAGCAAGGCCTAAAAGATGGAAGTAGTGGAGGCTGACACAATTACAACATTTAGAAGGCATCTGGATGGGAGGGTTTACAGTGATATGGGCCAAGTGCTGGCAAGTGGGACTAGAATAATTTAGAATATCTGGTCGGTATGGATGAATTGGACTGAAGGTCCTGTTTCTGTGCTCTGCATCTCAATGGCTCTATGACATGATGCGTCTTTGGAAGAGTAACAAGGCAAAAGAATACATGATGAATGGAAGCTTGCTTGATAATACTGAAGATCAGCTGGATCTTGGTATAATTAGATTAGATTTGCTACAGTGTGGAAACAGGCCCTTCGACCCTCCGAAGAGCAACCCACCCAGACCCATTCCCCTATGTTTATCCCTGACTAACGCTCCTAACACTATGGGCACTTTAATATGGCCAATTCACCAGACCTGCACATCTTTGGACTGTGGGAGGAAACCAGAGCAGCCAGAGGAAACCCACACAGACACAGGGAGAATGTGCAAATTGCACACAGACAGTTGCCCAAGGCAGGAATCGAACTCAGACCCCTGGTGCTATGAGGCAGCAGTGCTAACCACTGAGCCACCGTGCTGCCCCTATGCATATACCTGGATCCTTGAAGGCAGCAGGACAGGTTGATAAGGGTGTGGGAGAAAGTATTTGGGATAATTGCCTTTATTAGTCAAGGCATTGAATATAAGAGCTAGGAAGTTATAATGGAGTTTTATAGAACATTACTGTCTCGTTAGAGAACTGTGTGCTGTTCCAGTTGCCACACTAGAGCAAGGATGTGATTGCACTGGAGAGGGTGCAGTGGAGATTCACCAGGATATTAGCTGGGCTGGCGTGTTTCAGCAATGAATAAAGACTAGTTAGGTTGAGTTTGTTTTCTTCAGAGCTGAGAAAGCTTTGGGGGACCTGGCTGAGGTCTTTAGGGTTATGACAGTCATAAATAAAATTGATTGGAATAAACTTTTCCCCTTAGTAGGGATCATTTAAGATAAAGGCTTCAAGGGGATTTAGGAGACTTGTTTTTACCAAGTGGTAGAGATCTGGAATTCACAACTTGAAAGGGTGGGGACAATGGGAACCATTATATCAGTCAATAAGTATTTATATGAACACTTGAAATGCCATAAATTCAAAGTTCTGGGGCAAATGCTGGGAAATGGGATTCAAGTACATAGATGGCCAGTGCAGACATGATGTGCTGAAGGGTCTTTTTCTCTGCTGTAATATTCTATGACATAGCTGCTGCACGGAGTCTGAGGCAAACAGTGAGGGAATCAACAGGAGAAAATAATCCACTTGACTACATTCTCACTAATATACCAGTCATAGATGTGTACATCCCTTATAGTATGAGTAACTACATTCCATGTGGAGACTACTTCTGCTTTCCATTGAGGATGCCCTCCATCATGTTGTGTGGCACAACTACCATTCTAAATAAGATAGACTTCAGCAGATCTAGCTACTCAAGACTGGGTAGCTGTGAAGTGCTGTCAGAAGGATTGTATTCAACAACAATCTGCAACCTTATGAGCCACCATATTCCCTCTCTGCCATGACCAAGAAACCGGGAAATCAAAACAGGTTCAATGGAGGTGCTGGATAGCATACCAAGTGCAGAACTAGGCATAAGTAAAAATGTGATGTCAATCTGGTGAAGCTACGAACCAGGAAAGCTTGCATGCCAAGGTATGGGAGTCCAGCACATCAGTTCAAAAGACTCGTACACAAATGCTACAGCCAGAACTACCAAGAGGATAATCCATCTTGGCCTCCATCTTAGATGGCGGGATCACAGATGTTAGTTTTAACTACCTTGATTCACTCCATCAAAAATGGTTGACTGCACTGAATAATCCAAAATTTATGATTCCAGCCAACCTTCATGATCAATACTGACAACATGCATACCTGAATTGATCGCATCCCTAGCCTTGCTGCTCCACTACCACTAGAATGCACAATGTGGAGAATTGTGCAAGTTATGTCCTGTGCACAAAATGCAGGAAAAGTTCAACCCAGCAAGCTACCACCCTATCAGTTTATACTTGATCATCAATTGAGTGAAGGAAGGGGTTAGCAACAGAACTATCAAGTAGCACTTTCAAAGGAAAAGCCTGCACACAGATCTCATTTTGTCTTCTGTCAGGGCCACTTGGCTCCTGACTTAATTACAGCCTTGTCTAAAAAAAAAGAAGACAGAGGTGCACTTCAAAGGTTTCGTGAAAGTTATTGGCCTCGATCAAAGCAGCATTTGACAAGGTATGGCATCAAGGAACCCCAACAAAATTAGGATCAATGGAAATCAGTGAAACCATCTTTGCTGGATTGAGTTGCAAAGGAAGATAATGGTAGTTATTGGAAATCAATCATCTCATTCTCAGTACATTAATACCAAGGTTCATCAGGGTTATATCCCAGAATATAGCTGAAATACAACAGTTTGATAACCTGGAATTGTAATGAGGCTCTTAGCAGAGAATATTCATGCTTAAATAAACAAGGTGGGGCAGCAGTTACTCAATGCATGTTTAGAACTAACATTTGTTCAGTTTCATTTTTCACATTTCTCAAAGTAGTTATGCAGATTTCCATAGTCAGTCACAATTGACAACTCGTATCTGCAGCACTTTCGCAACCTGCCACAGGGTGATTTTGCAACTGTTACTGTCTTGCACATGACAAGGTACATATTACAACTGGTGAAATATATAAAACAATATATATATCTTTAGACATCTGCAATAGACAGTTTGTCACTCGTGCTCTACCACACCACTCATAGAGTATCATGTCCAAGGTTAAATATGGTTCTGTTGTTGGACAACGCTTAGTCAGTAAAATTGACCGTGCTAAAACTTCCACTGGAAACCAATGTAAGAGTTTTAGTCAGGCTATCAGTGCATTTTAAACTACATGTATTAACACACAGGATCTGGTTCAGTGCAGCAAAAAAAAAGGATCTGCCCATTCATTGCATCTTCCATTAAGAAAGCATCATGGAAATTGGAGTCATGGAAGTGATGGCCTAATTGTATTATTGTTGAACTGTTAATTCAGAGACCCAGGTAATGTTTTGGGAATCTGGGTGCAAATCCTGCCATAGCAGATGATGGAATTTGAACTCAATACATATCTAGAATTAAGAGCTTGATGATGACCATGAATACATTGTCAATTGTCAGGAAAAACCCATCTGGTTCACGAGTGCCCTTTAGGGAAGGAAACCGCCACCCATTTGGTCTGGCTTACATGTGACTCCAGACCCACAGAAATATGCTTCTGGGCAATTAGGGATGGACAGTAAATATTGGTGTAACCAGAGAAACCCTCATCCTGTGAATGAATAAAAGATTTGCAACTCCCCTTTGCATTCCTAATGGCAAACCCTAACCAATCAGAATCCACCTCCTGATTTGATGTTGTCTTTCAAATAAAATTACATTTGAAAGTTAACAGTTGTTCATACATCTTGTGCTAACTGTAGTTTAAATCAGCACCCTCTTCTTGTGCTATGTAAATTGGTATTCCCTTTCTAAGTTTGATTTCTTGTGTGATTCCTGTTAAGTGCAAAATGAAATACTTTGATGCTATGCCTCCGTTTAGCTATTTTTAAGTTGAATATTATGAAGCAATTAGTTAAATAAATGTCTTGTTGGCTAACCAAACTGTTTGCTAGGAATCTGCATGTCCCTGTGCTCCAAGGCATCTCAACAAGTCAGAATTAACTTTGCAAAGATTCTAAATTAGCTACCTCAGATATAGTCTACTGAAATCACAGCAGAGTCTATTCTTCCTTTAAATTAAAAATGCAATGCTTCTTATCTAATGGGAGTAATTAACTTAAAGTGAGCTTTATTAATGAATGAGTCAGTATTGTCCACATACAAAGGATAATCTCGCAATGAGGATTGTCTCTAGTACCGAACAATAATGAACCTCAGCCTTCTTATCTAATACTCAAGCAAAATATACAACTCCTTTATTTAAAATCACAATAACTAAAGTTTTAATTAAGACAACTCATATGGCTCTAAGCCAATGCAAATCATATATCTAGCTACTTTGCCAGTTACTTCCCCAATGACTTGCTGTCTGAATGACTTGAATCAGAGATTCAAGCCTGACCATTGTCTATCTCAAACCATTGAGAGTTTGTGCTCTCTGCCTATATTTCTACTGATTTATTTTTCCCAATAACCCAACAAACAATGCCGGCTTCTGACATCAGAGACAAAAATTGGCTTGAAGAGTGTTACTGAGCTGAACAGAAGCTATCAAATGAATTAAAATGAGTAGAGGAACAACAACACACAATGCTTTAATTCTATTATGTACGGATTTCAATGGACCTCAAACATACAAGTTAATTTGTTCTTTGTAGCATGTTCACTCAATTTCTAAACTGAGTGGAATAATACTCAAGTTCACCAGAACTATTAATATCCTCTGTAGTTTAAAGATACAATTTGTGCCCCTTTACCATTTGATATGTACAAATCATATTTTTTTTAAAAAATGAAATTCATTGTATTGGATTTATTATTATACTATACTCAGTAGAGTCCATGTACTGAACTCATAATTCATTACATATTATGACTACAATTTCAGCAGTTTTGTTGAAGAGAGTCCAGGGATGTCTACACAGAATGTATAAAAAAACTGAACTTACAATTGATTGTCAGCCACTAAATAATGGATCATTCCGCCAACAGCTTTGGGAACATCATGTGTCCTTTATCCACAGACAGGTCCTTGGCTCATTGTAGCTTTTCACATCACTCTGTCCTGCGCCATTCTTTACATTTGTCAATGACTTCCTTCAATTTGCAAGCCATTCAAACACTACATTATGTGTTGTTCAACATTTTTGTAACCTTAAAACTTTTGTACTCAACTCGTGCAAGTCTGTTTCTTAAAACATGTCTGAGATGTTTGCCCCCGATTATGTTCAGCACATTTATCAGTTAAGTGACTATTTAAAACAGTTGATCATTTGTTCCTTTTTCTGTTCAGCAGATCCTTTTCATTCTGTTCCAAATTTGCATTTCAAAGCTCTTTTGCAAGGTAGTTTTCACCTTCTGTAAGGTCTACATCTCAAATCACTTCTGCAGTTATTTATTCAGCTTTCTGGTTAATAATTGCTTCTTCTTATCAAATACAACCTTTCCCATTGCTGATCTTTAATTTTGCTGTTGTGGTTCTGTTGGCCAAGCTGGGAATTTGTGTTGCAGACATTTCGTCCCTGTCTAGGTGACATCCTCAGTGCTTGGGAGCCTCCTGTGAAGCGCTTCTGTGATCTTTCCTCCGGCATTTATAGTGGTTTGTCTCTGCCGCTTCCGGTTGTCAGTTCCAGCTGTCCGATGCAGTGGTCAGTATATTGGGTCCAGGTTGATGCGTTTGTTGATAGAATCTCAGACCCATCATATCTTTACCAGGGACACCATCACACACACTGGCTAAAGAACTACAGCAGAAACTGAAACACCTGATCAGCGGATCCAGACACTCTATACAGTCAACACAGGAATTCTTGGACATCATCAGAAATATACATATAGACAAGGAAGAAACTATGGTCTCATTTGATGTAACGGCACTGTTCACCTCTATCGACAAAACCCTAGCCAGAGGAACAATAGCTAACCTGCTACATACAGAACAAACAACAAGACGGGGAACCTATCAACAAAGATTACATACTCAAACTACTGGACCTGTGCCTCACAACACTCTTCACAATCAACAACCAAATATATGAACAAATCAACGGCACACCCATGGGCTCACCCATCTCTGGACTCATAGCCGAAGCTGTAATGCAAAGATTAGAATAAACAGTCTTACCGCAAATTCAACCCAAACTCTGGGTCAGATATGTGGATGACACCTTTGTAATCATTAAAAACACAGAAATAGAGAACACACACCGGATCATCAACGCCACACTCACAGGAATCAGATTCACTAGAGAGGAAGAAAAGGACAACCAACTCCCATTCCTAGACTTGATGGTACAGAGAACACCGAACGGAGAATTCACCACAAAGGTATACAGGAAAGCCACACACACAGACCAAGTCCTGAACTACGAAAGCAACCACCCCAACACAACCAAAAGAAGTTGCATCAAGACACTATTCAAAAGGGCCACAACACACTGCTGTACACCAGAACTGCAAAAAGAGGAAGAAGAATACCTCTACAATGTATTCGCCAAAAACGGATACCCCCACAATTTCATCAACAGATGCCTAAGGGAAAGACAACGGAATGAAGACATGCCGCAACCCAAAGGACTAGCCACGTTACCATACATCAAGAACATTTCTGAACTGACAGCCAGACTACTACGACCATGAGGACTCATAACAGCACACAAACCAACAGCCACTCTCAGACAACATCTCACCAGAACGAAGGACCCGATACCCAGCATGAGCAAAACCAATGTAGTGTACAAAATCCCATGCAAGGACTGCACAAAACACTACATAGGACAAACAGGAAGACAGCTATCAATCCGTATCCATGAACACCAACTAGCCACGAAACGACATGACCAGCTATCCTTAGTAGCCACACATGTAGATGACAAGGCACATGAGTTCGACTGGGACAACACTACCATTATAGGGCAAGCCAAACAGAGAACAGCCAGGGAATTCCTAGAGGCATGGCACTCATCCACAGATTCTATCAACAAACACATCGACCTGGACCCAATATACCGGCCATTGCAGCGGACAACTGGAACTGACAACCGGAAGCGGCAGAGACAAACCACTATAAATGCCGGAGGAAACATCACAGAAGCGCTTCACAGGAGGCTCCCAAGCACTGAGGATGTCACCTCGACAGGGGACAAAACGTCTGCAACACAAATTCCCAGCTCGGCGAACAGAACCACAACAACGAGCACCCGAGCTACAAATCTTCTCACAAACTTCAATTTTGCTGTTGCATCTTTGATCTATAGATATTTTGCTTCCTAACCATCTGAATTCTTGCACCTTTTCTCGTTCTCTTCATTCTTTGAATATCTCTTCAAAATTTTAAGATATGCATCCCTTCATTTTTTTTTGCAAATGTTCACTTTTATTCATTTCATTCCCAAGTTCCTCCTTGCTGTTACAGTCAATCTACTTGTTCTTACACCCTTCTTCTGTGCTTGCTACAAATGCTTTATCATTCACAAACATAGCTGATATTATCATTCATTACCACCTGCCATTTAATCCCAAGGTCTGAGTCTTCAAATGTTTGCTTTATTATTGCTTCAGCAAAGACATTGGTGAGATCTGGTGATGAATAACACCCTTGTCAAACACCTCTTCCAACTAGTTATGGTTGTGACTCCCCATTAGCTCCTCTTATTTGTTCCATGTGCAAATTTTTCATGAGTCAACTATCTCCCTCGTCTTCACCAATGTTTTTCAGTCCTGACCAGAGACTCATCCAGTTAACCTCATCAAATTTTCTTTCAAAACTTCTGAAGGAAATACTGTATATAGTTCCACATCAAACCCTAAACTATGTTTACCCATTAATCTCATGATGATAAATCTTGTCTCCTTTCTTCTGTAGAATCCAAAATAGTCATTTCTGATGTAGTTCTGTGCCTTCTCGCCTACTTTTCTTGTAACAATTCTCAAAAAAGACCTTTGATTCATGGGATAATGGTGTGAAAGTCTGAATATTAGCATAGTTTTTGGCACACATTTAACAGTTGGCTGCAATTCCGAGAAATCACATCTTCACATTTCTCACTCAACAGGTAGTCCAAAATCTGCCAGTATTTCCCAGGCAGTATTTAAATATAAATATGTACTCCCTAAAAACTGTAGTAACAGACATAAGAATTGATGTAATTGTATCACTAATTGCCTTTGATACTTTGAGAAACATTACATATGATTATTTGAGAGTTTACACAAAGAAACAATAACATTTGTTGCAACATGAAATTTGGTTTCAGCTGAAATGAGACCGTGGCACCAATTTGACCACATAGACTATCCTAAGGAGAAAGAACAAGTGAAGAACAAGTACAATGATATTTTAAACAGGAATATTCACTGCAGTAATATTTGCATGGTGATCAGTCCAAGAGACAAGGGCTGTATAATACTGAACAATCTGAAACAAAATTTAGGGAAAGGACAAAATTCTGCCTTGTGTCTCATTGCTAATTCAAATTGTCACTTCAGGAATACTGCAATCATCAGGAATAGAAATGGATCTAATGTAAAACAGTCATTTCTTTACTGACTAGTATTCTACATAGTAGTTACTCTTTTTGTTTTGTAGCTACTTTTGGCCAACCTGTGTGTTTCCATCCATTTCTGTTTTTATTTTAAATCCTTCACTTGGTATTGAAATTGACTGCTGCTAATTATTAAACATTTGTACGCCTGTGTCAACATCTATTACACTTGTAACATCATGTTACTTTATGTACCTGTTGACTACAATTTTGGTCTGCACAATCAGTACCAGGAATGAAAAGGAAAACAAAAGCTGTTGGTGTTCTGAAATGAAGCAGACCAAACCCAGCAGGTCCATCAGCAAAGTCAGTTTAATGCTCAGTGAATTGATAAAAAAGCATTAAAGGAATAAGATGGCATGAAATAGCTAAATGAGGCAGTGAAAATCAATGAGAGAAAATGCAGATAATAACAATGTCCAAAGTGGTGCCAACGCTGATGCCCGATCCTCACACAGCCTGAGACAAGCTCATATGAAATCTTCTAATTTAGTCAAGGCTGGCAGATTCAACAGCATTTTTTGTCTGTTTCTCAGTTGGTGGTAAAGCATTTTAAGATGCCCTTCAGTTATGAAAATTACTATATGATTTCAGTTCTTGACTTTTATTTGAATGCTTCACTAGGACGTCTCAGTATGTGACTGGAGTTTGGATATAAAAGACAACTTGTGACCACTTCGATCACATCACACAACTTACTGGATTCTAGCCACGTACGGGGTGAGAAAGGGTATATGCTTGATTGACAAGGAAGTCAAAGGCAATATAGTATAGACAGGAATGGGAGTTAAGGTCAAGTCAGCCATGACATTATCAAATGGCAGAGTGGGCTTGAAGTATTAGATGGCCCACTCCTGTTACTAATTCATATGTTGATAAATGTTGCCCCTGAACCTGAGGGAATGATGCTTACTAAAAACAAATTATTATGCCTCCTTCACGTCTTTATGTCAAATATATCATGTTTAAATATGGTGGAGTGTGACTATGCATGCAGCATAACACAACAATAACACTGCACATCAATTACAATCCTTCAAACTAGAATTAATATGTACAGCAAAACCATTTTTCCAGTATTTCCTGAAATTTATCTAAGGCTTGAGTCTTCAATTGAATTTCCAATGCCAGCTCAGCCTCGGGTGTTAAGAAAATCCTGGCGAAACAAATCAGATTCATAACTGATAGAACAATTTTTTCTTGTTTTACAAAAACATGTAATGCTCCAATCATGTTGACAAATGAAATAACATGAAGTACAAAGCAGAACTGAGGATGTGTTTCAAAATAACTCCCAAGGAACAATTCTTACATCTGCTTGAAATAGCCACAGAGTTGGGAAGTGGCCGTGCCCCTTTGTTAATCCAATGTCAGCAGTCCGGCACCATTTGCAGTTTGGGCATTAGCTGGCAGCAGCCTGTGAACAGCAAGTGCCAAATGGGCAGCAGCCAGACAGAAAATGAGCCAGCTTCCATGCAGGCCAAGTATAGAGAGGAGTGGATAAAAAAAACAACAGACAGAAAATTATAATAAAAAAAAGAGGTCTTTCAACTTTTCTCCCTTAGTCCCTCTCTCTCAGCCATTGTGTTTTATTTCCCAGTTCCTTGAACAAAGGTATTCAAATATCAGTGTTCTCTTTAGCTTCAAGGTCCTGGAGCATCAGAGGATCAGGGTATTTGAAAATTGCCAATGGGAAGAAAGTCAGAGTACCTCATTAGCATAAAGGTGCACTTCTCACATACAGTTTTACAGTACTTCAAAGTAATTTATCTCCACAATTGTATCACTTCCCACAGACACATCTCTCCATAATTGTCTTCAGAAAAAAATCAGCTTCTGTCCAACTGCCTTTCTCTTTTGGCTTCTGCCATTTGTTTCACAGTCACATATTGGTGTTGTTGGCTTATTTTCCAATGCTCAGTTATCAAATTAAATCCACAGAAAATCATTGCAGCATGTGTTGGTCAATGCTTAAAGCACCAAAGTAAAAACAGATGAATTGCATAACAACACATTGTCTCATTATGTTGCCCAGTTGTTCAAAAGAGATTAAAAAAGGAAATGATATAAATAAATGTTTGCTCAAACCATATATCTCCATTAGTGCCAAAAGGACTAAGGGCTTTCATTGCCTTACATGTGTTCATTAGCGCATGGCTTACACTAAAATCATTTCAGTTCTGCTCAATTTGAATTTCTGAATCAGCCTATGTCACTGATGATTATTATTTGTGGCCTGTAAAATATGAAAGAAAATTGCAATCCGGTGATTCTGTGTAAAATGGTCAAGCATATCATGTGATTATATCTTAATAAAAGGGTCACTTGAAACACAGTGTTAGCCAAAAACACGAGGGCTGTAACAACTGCAAGAATTAACAATAGCCCTGCATTACTCTTTCAGAGAAGGCCTGTCAACTTAAAAAAAAACACTCAGGCACATAACAGGACAACAGCAGGTCTTCACCAAGATCAACGGACCTGAGGTCCTAATTGCACGTGCCAAGATCTGTCAGTCAGTCAGTCAGAGACTGATAGCAATACTGCTGAGTAGGAAGTGGCTACTACTGGTACAGCTATACAGATTCATTGCTGGATTCCAGGCCACATATGGTGGTGGGGTGGGGTGGGGGAAAACATTCATCAGCAAATGGAAAGGTTGTTTCTCTGTGGGTACCTCTCTTTCTGAAGCTAGGATTCTCAATCAGAAGTTTCCTTAATCAAGAGTCTCCTATCCTGAGAACAAAAATTGCTTGCTAAGCTCACTGTATGGCAAGCCACTCAACCTCCCACGGAGTTAATACCATAAGTGGCATTCATTTCTAACTCAAGGTCCTCAACTGGCAGGAGAGTGAGCAGTCCACAAGCTTTCCTGCCACAGAGTTCATCAGAAGTGGAAAATGGAAAGGAGTGGGGTCCACACCTGGATAGAGTCACAGAGTCTCAGAGATGTACAGCATGAAACAAACCCTTCAGTTCAACTTATCCATGCCAACCGGATATCCGAACCCTATCTAGTCCCATTTGCCAGCACTTGGCCCATATCCCTTTAAACCCCTTCCTATTCATAAACCCATCCAGGTGCCCTTTAAATGTTATAATTGTGCCAGCCTCACTACTTTCTCTAGCAGCTCATTCCATACATGCACCACCATCTGTGTGAAAAAGTTACCCCACAGGTCCCTTTTATATTGTCCCACTCTCACCCGAAACATATGTCCTCCAGTTCTGGACTTCCCCATCGCAGAGAAAAATTCTTGTCTATAGATGATTGTAGTCAGTTCATGAAACAGATTTGCTGTGTTGCTATGAATGTTGAAACCTTTCTTCCAATTTGTTCGGTGATAAACTTAAGAGGATGTAGAAAAGATTTACAAGGACGTTGCTGGGACTGGAGGATTTGAGGTACAGGGAGAGGCTGAATACGCTGGAGCTTTTTTTTCCCTGGAACACGGAGGCTGAGGGGTAACCTCATAAAGGTTTATGAAATCATAACAGGCATAGATAGGGTGAATAGACAAGCTTTTTATCCACGGGTGGTGGAGTCCAAAACTAGGGGGCACATAAGTTTAAGGTGGGAGGGGAAAGGTTGAAAAAGGACTTGGAGGGGTAACTTTTTTATGCAGAGGGTGGTGCACACATGGAATGAGCTGCCAGAGGAAGTGATGGAGGCGGGTATAATTACAACATTTAAAAGATATCTGGATGGGTATATGAATAGGAAGGGTTTAGAGGGATATGGGCTAAATGCTGGAAAATGGAACTAGGGCAGAATGATATGTCTGGTTGGTACAGATGGGTTGGACTGAAGGGTCTGTATCTGTACTGTATGACTCTATGTCTCTATGGTGATTGTCCTGACTGCATATAACAAGTTGTGTGCTTGCACTTTGCTTCAGAATACTCTGACAGGCAAAGGTTTCTGTTGTTTTTTCACAAACTTGTTCTGCTTCATCTGTCCTCTTCTCCTTGTCTCATGTTCACCGACATAGCTGATCTCAGATGCCAAGTTAATGTGGATGTTAATTCTTCCCTTCTCTAATTGCACTTTCAATTTTTCTCAGCATCAGTGTCAGTGTGAAGCTGTCTCTACTCTGGGTTAAAAGTATGCCTGCCTCTTCGTAGGATATGTGGAATAGTCCATCTTCTGCAGCTACACTGGCACCACCCCCCACCTTTTCCTCCGCTACATCGATGACTGTATCGGTGCTGCCTCGTGCTCCCATGAGGAGGTTGAACAGTTTATCCACGTTACCAACACCTTCCACCCTGACCTCAAATTCACCTGGACCATCTCAGACTCCTCCCTCCCCTTCCTAGACCTTTCCATTTCTATCTCGGACGACCGAATCAACACGGACATTAACTATAAACCAACCGAGTCCCACTGCTAACTCGACTACATCTCCTCCCACCTTGCCCCCTGTAAAAACGCCATCCCATATTCCCAATTCCTTTGTCTCTGCCGCATCTGGTCCCAGGAGGACCAGTTCCAATACCGTACAACCCAGATGGCCTCCTTCTTCAAAGACCGCTATTTCCTTCCAGATGTCATCGATGATGCCCTCCACCGCATCTCCTCCACTTCCCGCTCCTCCACCCTTAACCCCCGCCCCTCCAACCGCCACCAGGACAGAACCCCACTAGTCCTCACCTACCACCCCACCAACCTTCAGATACAGCGTGTCATCTGCCGTTATTTCCGTCACCTCCAAATGGACCCCACCACCAGGTATATATTTCCCTCCCCTCCCCTATCAGTGTTCCTAAAAGACCACTCCCTCCGTGACTCCCTCGTCAGGTCCACACCCCCCAACAACCCAACCTCCACTCCCGGCACCTTCCCTTGCAACCACAAGAAATGCAAAACTTGCACCCACACCTCCCCCCTTACTTCCCTCCAAGGCCCCAAGGGATACTTCCATATCCACCACAAATTCACCTGCACCTCCACGCACATCATTTATTGCATCTGGTGCACCTGATGTGGCCTCCTCTATATTGGGGAGACAGGCCGCCTACTTGCGGAACGTTTCAGAGAACACCTCTGGGACACCCGGACCAACCAACCCAACCACCCCGTGGCTCAACACTTCAACTCCCCCTCCCACTCCACCAAGGACATGCAGGTCCTTGCACTCTTCCATCGCCAGACCATAGCAACATGAGGAAGATCGCCTCATCTTCCGCCTAGGAACCCTCCAACCACAAGGGATGAACTCAGATTTCTCCAGTTTCCTCATTTCCCCTCCCCCCACCTTGTCTCAGTCAAATCCCTTGAACTCAGCAGCGCCTTCCTAACCTGCAATCTTCCTGACCTCTCCGCCCCCACCCCACTCCAGCCTATCACCCTCACCTTGACCTCCTTCCACATATCGCATTTCCAACGCCCCCTCCCCCAAGTCCCACCTCCCTACCTTTTATCTTAGCCTGCTGGACACACTTTCCTCATTCCTGAAGAAGGGCTTATGCCCGAAACGTCGATTCTCCTGCTCCTTGGATGCTGCCTGACCTGCTGCGCTTTTCCAGCAACACATTTTCAGCTCTACTCTGGGTTACCACTGGTTCATGGCTCCTGTTACCACAGCACACTGTGAGCAGTGTTTCTAGCTATTATTTATTATCAATTAGTTATTCCTCCAACAATAAAGGATAGATTAATTATTTAAATTAGTTTGTTCTATCCTTTCTGACACTACTTCTGTATGCTGGCATTTTAATCGATGGAGTTTAATACTCCATTCACCAATACCTCTTCACTATTCCATATGTTTGTCTCATCAATGAATCCAAGAACGATTCAAGTGGAGTACAATTATACCTGCATTCAATGTCAATATTTATATTTTTTCAATAACTGAGTGTCAAAATAGTATTGCAGCACAGGCATTGGGTGTAAACCCATCGTTCATCCAAAGCCATGTCCAACAGTAGCACCCTGTTTTATCAAGTTAATCTACCTCAACGTAGACCAGGATTTCCTTCCACAAATCTATGCTGATGCAGTATAATCTGCTATTGCATCCTTGATAACAAATTCCAGCATTTTCTCGGTTACTGCAGTGAGGTTAACTGGTGAGTAATTCCAGGATTCTTTTCTCTCCCTCCTTTTTTAAACAGTGCAGTTTCAATTGCCATCCTCCAAACTGCTGGAAACTGCTCCAGTTCCACTGAATTTTGAAAGATAACAAGCAATGCATCAACTATTCCATTCATACCAGGAAAGTAAAATCTAGAATAGCCTGTCCCTGAGTTGATATCTCAATGTACTAGTCTAAATATCCATCCTGTATATTGTCCAGGAATTCATCTGACACAGTAGTATTGCTAATGTGGTTTGCCCAGTTTGTATGTAGATTAAAATCACCCATGATTATTGTCACACCCTTGCTGCATGCCTCTCTAAGTTTTTGTTTAATACCATTACCTATCTTGCTACTATTTTTGGCAGGATGTGGATATCTACCATTACGTTTTTGTTGCTTTTTAGCTTCACCTGATTCCACGTCTTGATTTCCTACAGCAATACATTTTTTATGATCTAACCAATCACCAGACAAATACTCAAGGTATATGAAGACAAGTGAAACCAGGGAAGAGAATGTCTAGACAGATCATTTGGCAAAGTAGCAAAACACTAAAATTAAGAGACTTTGGTTCAAGTAAGTTAGTCTACGTAGCAAATTTATCATACATCACAATCCTCAATGAAAGTGCTGTTGCTTTTGGTGAGGAATTGTTTCAATGAACTCAAATAAGTGATCTTTGCATGAAATAAACTGTTGCATAGATAGATATATATGTATATGAAATACATGTTCCAAATGCTATGATAATTGGTACCAGTTATGATGTTTAATTATGATTGTCATTGAGCATTTGGGAAGCCAAGAAAACCTTTTGGTACATTCAATGCCTTCTGTGCAGAAAACCATGCAAAAATGTGAATTATATGTGATCTGGCTGTGATTTTGAAATAAAGGAGACTGGAAAGATAAATAATCCATGTGAACTGTGGAGTTGCATATTTTGCTGCTTATTATGGAAATAAAGTCTCTCGATGAAGCTGAGTTGTCCAGTGGAATTTTCCAGACTGAGTTTCTAGGCCAATTCAGTGAAAAGAGGACTTGTTTTCCCCTTCCTATAAATGCGATAAAGCTTGCATACCCTCAAGCTACAACATTGCTGGTGACCGTGTCCCCCCTAGAATTAGCAATCTAGCAATTCTGTAATATTTCTTGATCACTGCACACTTTGAACACTGCGAGATGGCAGAAAGAAATGGAATCAATAATAATTCTGTTTACTTACTTTCCTGTTTGACCAAAAGTACTACTTGAGGAGGATATCACAGAAAGATGACTGTAGTTTTATAACTCATTAAGTCTAGAAAATATATTAGGAACTGGAGTAGGCTATTTACCTTCTTGATGTTGCCCCACCAATCAACACGATTAATTATTTATCTGAAAGTCATATTCCATTTCTCTCCTCATGTCCCTTAATACCTTTAAATTCCAGAAATCTGTTTGTTGCTTCAATAAATTTGGTGATTTCGCCTGCAAAGCCTTCTGTCATCAAGAATTCCAAAGGTTTACCACCCTCCAACTGAAGAATTTTTTCTTCATTTCAATCCAAAATGGCTTACCGTATATCCTGATACTATGACCCTTTGTCCTGGAAACTATCTTTCATCCCTCCCCCAAGCCAGGAGTAATATCTTTCCTGATACCAGTCTGACTGGCCCTGTCCGAATTGTACATGCTACAATGAGATGCTTCTTCTAAAATCAAATAAATACAGCCCCAGTTGACTCAACCTCTCCCTGTATGACAATCCTGTTGCCCCAGGAAATAGTCTGGTGAAGCTTTATTGAACACCGTCCATGGTAAGTACACTTTTCCTTAAATAAGGAAACCAAAACTACTCACAATACTTCACATGTGGTCTCACCAAGGCCTTATACAGCTGCCTTCCTTGCTCACATACTCAAATCCTCTTGCAATGAAGGCCAACGGATCATTTGACTTTCTACATGCTTACTGTATCTACATGCTTACTTTTAATGACCAGCATACAATGATACATAGGTCATTTTTTACATCAACTTATCCCAATCTATTACCACTGACATAATACTCTGCTTTTCTGTTTTTTCCTACACAAGTGGACAACTTCATATTCAGATTGAATATTCCACTTATTTGATCACTCAAACAACTTTTCTCAATCACCCTGAAGCCTCTTTCCTTACCTGAGACTACAGAATAGATGTCATGTTGGTCAAGTTAGTCATGGGGGTTTGAAAAATGTCAGATGCCAATGTCTATGCATGAAGGCTACATGTGGCTAGTGGATCACACCCTGAAATGTCGTATGATGCTGAGTAACATGGAGGCTATTCACAGCCAACAGTGAGATGAAGTTGTTTGGTATCCAGTCTGATTCCATATTGACAACTGGCCATGCCCATTTTGCAAGACAGGAAGCTGAATATTAATGAGGCGACTTGCAATGTTACTAAGGTGATAACAAGCTAGAGTTCCCCCAGAACTGGCAAATCAGCACTAATAATGAGAAATACCCTTGTACTTTAATGCATAACAAGAGCGGCTCCTGTCAAGATAGATCAGATGTCTAGTCTGATTCTGTCCATAACTTCCACTGGAACTGACATCATTCAGGGCCCTATAAGATTATGCCCAAAGTTTATCTGCCCTCAATCTTTTGAAGTCATTGATAAATTTTATTATAATCAAAAACTTGGAGATATTTAGAAATTGATTTACTATCTTCTATTCTTCTTCTATAAAAGATATAGATTTTAGACTCATAAGGATAACTTCTGGCATTTTTACAATGGTGCTTCTTTAGATGAGATTACAGAGGGCAGGGATCATCTATCAACTCCCCTTTTGTTTCGTTGTTTAAAATAGGCTCCCTATTACTTGTGTTAGACCTTAGAAACCCATTTCATGAGAATGAGAGAGATGATTTCAGCAAGGTAATCATGCAAGCCAACCTACTGAACTGTTCTTGGGCAATTCAAATTAATCAAGTGCCAAAGTAAAAGTACCATGTCTGATTAAACAATTGTTTGCAGAGAACAAACAATTCAGCTGCCAGACAGCACTCTTGTTCTCTGCAATGCCACTTAGACCGACAATTCCTGCTCTTTATTATTCAGTGGGCTTCATCACAGTCATTACCGTAGGTCACTTTCATTTGCTAAACTGAGAAATTTGATTAACTCGAACTGGTGTCTGATTGGAAGTCTTGACTTGGCACTTGCAGCGCTTAAATGTCGTATATCAGAATATGCAGCATGTCATGTTGGAAGGCTTTGTCCTTGACTGTCTGAATTGTCTTGAGATCTGGCAGTGATTATGTTTACCATAAAACAACATATATTTATGTTTATATAGTTCCTTTATCATAATGAAACGTCCTAAGATACTTCACAGGATCATTGTGTCACTGAAAGAGGTATTAGCTAAGATGACAAAAAGCTTGGTCAAAGGGGTAGCTTTTAAGGAATGTCTCAAAGCCGGTAAGTTGAGGGACAGATGTATAAGGAGGGTTTTCCAAAGCTTTATCAGTGCTCGCAGTGGCAGTGGCAGCGGCAGCGGCAGCATGGGGAGTGGGGGGTGGGGGGTGGGGGTGATTTTTTTTTCATTAACCTGTTCAGAGATGTCATGACATATCTCTGGTGCAGGACTTGAACCTGGGTCTCCTGGCTCTGAATCGAAGAGTGTGGTGCTGGAAAAGCACAGCTAGTCAGGCAGTATCCGAGCAGGAGAAGAGTCAACGTTTCGAGCATAAGCTCTTCATCAGGAATGAGGAGGTGGCCCAATGGGTTTGAGAGATAAATAGGAGGGGGTGGGGCTGCAGGAAGGTAGCTGGGAATGAGATAGGTAAATGAAGGTGGGGTGAAGGTGAAAGGTCAGAAAGGAGAGTGCAGCAGATCGGTGGGAAAGAAGGTGGACAGGTAGGACAGTTCAAGAGGGCGGTGCCGAGTTGGAAGATTGGATCTGGGATAAGGTGGGGGGAGGGCAAAAGAGGAAACTAAGGAAATCCACATTGATCCAATGTGGTTGGAGGGTCCCAAGGCAGAACATGAGGCGTTCTTCCGCCAGGCATCAGGTTTGATGGTGTTTGGCGGTAGAGGACTTGCATGTCCTTGGCAGAATGGGAGGGGGAGTTAAAGTATTCGGCCAACGAGTGGTGGGGTTGTTTGGTGCATGCATCCCTGAAACACTCTGCAAGTTGGCGTCCTGTCTCCCCAATGTAGAGGAGACCATATCAAGAGCAACAGTAACAGTAGATGACATGTGTGGAAGTACAGGTAAATAAATCTCTGTCAGATGTGGAAGGATCATTTGGGATGTTGGACAGAGGTGGGGCAGAGGTGTGGGTGCAGGTTTTGCACTTCTTGCGGTGGCAGAGGAAGGCGCTGGAAGTGGAGAGTGGTTGATGGGGAGCATGGATCTAAAGAGGGAGTCACGGAGGGAATGGTCTCTGTGGAATGCAGATAGGGGTGGGAAGCAAAATGTATCCCTGGTGGTAGGGTCTGTTTGTAGGTCGCCAAAATGGCTGGACCTCCCATTACGCAAAGGGCATGCAAGTCCTGGGTCTCCTCCACTGCCAAACTCTAGCCACCCGATGCCTGGAGGAAGAATGCCTCATCTTCCACTTTGGGACCCTCCAACCATATGGCATAAATGTGGCTTTCACGAATTTCCTCATTTCCCCTCCCCTGACCTTATCCCAGATCCAACCTTCCAACTCGGTACCACCCTCTTGAACTGTCTTACCTGTCCATCTTCCTTCCCTATGATCTGCTGCACCTTCCTCTCTGACCTATCAACTTCATCCTCACCTTCATTTACCCATCACATTCCCAGCTACCTTCCCCCTAGCACCACCCTGCTCCTATTTATCTCTCAGCCCCCTTGGGCCACCCCTCATTCCTGATGAAGAGCCTATGCTCGAAACGTCAACTCTCCTGCTCCTCGGGTGCTGTCTGACCGGCTGTACTCTTCCAGCACCACACTCTTCAAGTCTGATCTCCATCATCTGCAATAATCACTGTCTCCTGGGTCAGAGATAGGGACACTACTACTGTACACCAAGATCCACATTCTGGAGCTTGGAGCTGGGGCAAGGAAAGGCACATATGTACCAAATGGTTGAGTAAGTAAGTTTGGGGTTAAAGCAGTTACCAGAATTAGAGGATCATGATTTCCTCAGTGGTTGAGAAGCTCGAGTAGATTACAGTAATAGAATGAGGTGAGCTGATGGAAGGATTGGGAAGCAAGGATGAGAATCACAAAAGATAAATATTGCTTGACTGGGAGCCGGTGTAGTTCAAGGAGCACAGCTTTGGAAAATGGGACTTGCTGCAAGTTGAGACACAGACAGCAAAGTTTTGGATGATCTCAGGTATCCAGGGGAAAGATTGTAGGAGTTCAGACAAGAGTACATTGAAAACATCAAGTCTAGATGCTGAGGTAAGGATGGATTCAAGCAATATTAGGAAGGTCAAAATAGGTTGAAGGAAGAAAACCTAATCTTTGTCACAGTTACATGATATTGTTTGTGACTTTGAATTGTTTTGTTACTATAGCAGTGACAGAAATTTAGTTGCAAGGACTCAAACACGGAGTTCTCAGAAAGAATATATTGGATTTGGGAGGTGAGTATACATTCCAAGATTTTGGCAGAACCTCTGGCTGACAACAGCAGCACCAAAGAGTTGGTGAGTGATCCAACAGTATAGCCTCCAGGGCTACACCTCAGTCAAAATCAATGTTCTGTACTTCACATTCTCTGTGCAAGAGCACTGTATTTCCTCCACAAATGGAATTTCAAGAATGGCTCAATGATTGAAGTTTTGTGAATGAATGTTACCGACAAAGATTTGCTGTAAAACTCAAATGAAATCCACGTAACTATATCGACACACAGTTTTGTAACTTTGTTGTCCATTTGGACTTGGCTTATAAAGTTGGGAAGTTTAATGAGCAAAGGCAGTGGATGTTTTGGGAATGCTGCTGAGCAAAAATTGGCTGTGACATGACAGCATGGACTAGAATTCAAAGCCTGTAATTAAAGTCTTTACATCCAGTTGGAACATGAATGTGCCAGTTACAGCCAAAATCACTCAATACTATCAGCAAGGTTTAATCGAAAAGAGAGAGAGAGAGAGATGATCACACAATCATTTCCCAAAGCAAGGAAACCTACTCCTGTCACTTGCAGGTTGCATGAGAATTCCCAATAAAGAGGGGGATGGATAATGAGAACATTTCTATATTTTGAAATAGCTACCTCTCCTGTATTGCTGCAACATATTTCTGAGCGGGTTGTGCAGCTTCTAACTGTTTCGAGGAGAATGGTCATGTGACACTCAAAGCCCTCCCCCAGAAGACTGTTGGCAGGTCAATTGATGTTGAGTGCAGATATCAGAACTTGACATGGCTCTTTGAGTTCTTTGTTAGATTCTTATTGGACTCGAAGCATTAACTCTGTTTCTCTCTTCACAGATGCCCCCTGACCTGCCAATTTTCCTCGAGCACTTCCTATGGGTTTATTATGGGAGTTTCTAGAATATTATCACCCGACCATGTGATGCTGCCTGCCATGATAAATATTTCCAGAAGTCTCTTCTTCAATATTCAATAGTTTGCTTGGAACTCAATATTTAACAATATATAAATATTCCTTTCCAAACACAGCTACTAATGCATTTTCCTGATTATGCAGCTGATTAAAGCACAAAGTCATTCAGATTTGAATGGTAATCAACTGAACAGCAACAATGCCTTCAAAATGACAGAAAATTGACCAAAAGAACCTGATCTCAAAATTCTAATCTAGTCTTTTGAGTTACATCAACTCATTGACAGAAATAAATGTAGACACATGTTGATAGATCTGTACATAAGATTGGATCTAGACATTACTTAAGAAATTAGTTATTGTCTACCCTCATCTCAGTGGGTATTCTGCTAACAACATTGAAAGAAAAGGGAGTTAAAAACACAATAACAGAGAAATTAACTCAAAATGAAGCAGAAGTACCATGCAATAAGAGAATGGAATTGAAAAACCATAGCAATCAGAACAACTAGACACAGCTTGACTCCTTGTATGCAGAAAATTATACAATCTAAAACTCAAGTTAAATGCTGATGCTCTCCAGTTGGAGACTGCATCTTTCAAAATAAACATAGATTTTCAGATCTTACGTGGCATTATTTATATAGCATTTGTTGAGGTTTAATGCACACAAACTGGAAGCTCAATACAGTGTTCGATAGTATGCAAGACATCATAACATAATCAAAGGCATAAGATTGAAAATTGCTTCACTTATTGATATGCTAAATGCAAGATGATTTGCCAGAAGCAAAGTTGCACTGGGTTTTGCCAAATTCCAATTAAATTGAGTTGCACAGTAACTGCTCTACTCATGAACTCTTTATCTTGGAAACAACTTTAATGTTATGCTTTAGTTTTCATGACCTGAGGTTCAATTAAATATCCTCTCAATGAAGAAAAGTTAAAAATGATCATATGAGGACTTTTACTGAGTCCAGAGTTTGTTTTCATGGGGAAACAAGTCTTGTGCTGTATTGATAATTTTCACGGTTGGTTCAGTGTTTTTGATTTTTTCATCAGTTAGAATAAAAATGTAAATGTCAGAAGACTTATTTCCTACCAAATAAACAAACACTTCAGAACCCGCAATGAATCCTCTGATTGACAGATGAAGGTGTTAATCTGTGATGTCGATCATGTATTTTATTGCATTTAGCTTCACAGTTTTGGCTGTATTCTCTTCGCTACTGAAATATTTCCTTGAACTTATTCTGTCAACTTGGAGAGGTGATTTCATCACTAATTTTTTTTACAGAATTTCTTTTTGTTGTAGAATTGACCTTTTACATAACCTGTACGTTTCACTGGTATGCAATAGTAACATTGAGTTTCTTGCCTTTCCTGTGACATTAATTTAAATGATACTACTAAGTTTGATTGATCAAGTATTCTACACACTTCTGATCACTCAATTGTTTTCCATTAGGTGGTTTTCTAGATTTCCCTTTATCGTTATATGATGCAGACCACTTCTAATTCCGAAGTGACTTGTGAAACATCTATTGTTTGAGACATTTCAACTTATATCACATCTGCAATATAATACTGGCCCCTTCATTGGCTAATTTATTATTGTAACAATAGATTTATATCGACTCATGACTTACACGAGCATAGCCGTATTGTTCTTTTAAATGTATTTTTAAAAAAGCTCTGTTTTGTCTTGTATTGCCAAACTTCTCAGCATATAGCTTGTGCGGACAAGTGTGGTGGCTCAGTGGTTAGCACTGCTGCCTCACAGCACCAGGGTCCCAGGTTTGATTCCAGCCTTGGTCGACTGCCTGTGTGGAGTTTGCACATTCTCCCTGTGTTTGTGTGGGTTTTCTCTCGGTGCTCCGGTTTCCTCGCACAGTCCAAAGATGTGCTGGGTAGGTGAATTGGCCATGCTAAATTGTCCATAGTGCTGCGTGCATCAGTCAGAGGGAAATGGGTCTGGGTGGATTACTCTTCAGAGGATTGGTGTGGACTGGTTGGGCTGAAGGGCCTGTTTCCGCACTGTAGGGAATCTTATCGAAATCAGTGTGGAGCTAGTTTTTGCAAGCCCCGTTATATGAAGCAGAATCCACTGCAATCCATGCTGACAGCAGAAAATAAATTTCAGAAATCATACTTTAAGTATGTTATATCCAAGGAGAAGAAGTTCACGCAAGTATGAATACACTCATATCGTCAGCTCATGGAGATGGATTTTCAAGATTCTCTGGGATGGGAAGTTGGAGGGGTTTAAAAAACTTTGCTCCATGCTGGTTTCCCAATGGCATTCACAGAGCTCAGTATTTTATCCGAGGCATTATTAGAGCTCTTGAGGTTACATATTCTGAACAATAGGTAACCTAACAGGTTTGTTAAGAGCCTTACTAAGGCCAGTAGAAGGATGACAGGAATTTTCCCACAATGACGGAAAAATAAACGAGTCCAGATTTTATAAGGAAATGCCAGTGGATTGCTCGTTAAATAGATGGGTTTGCACCGCTATCATCCAATTTGACTGAAAAGTTAATTTGTTGCTGTACTGAGTCGGATTATCATGTTGGAGCTACCAAAAAAATAGATGCCAGCAATGTAATCTCAAGGATTGCCAGAAGGAAGAAACCAATATAAATATCTTCCTGTATTTCCAGGGGAAATTTATCATCCCAAGATACACAGAAAAATAAATTCCATAAAGTTGAAAGTTTGTGACATTTCTGCCTCTAGGCCAATGTTGCTGAATCTCACATTAGGAAGGTAGGCAGTTTTTACTGAGATCTTCTGGAGCAAAAGATAATTTCCCTATTCAATTACAAATACTGTTCCAAAAGGTAAAACCAGCGTCTGATGTGCAAAATCTATATGAGGTGGTTGGCATTCAAGCATTAGCCAGTGATAAAAAAAGTTTAGATTTCAGAAACCTTACAGCTTCAGGGGTTTTACATTTACTGGATTTGACACGATTAGCAAAGCAATTAACATTTCTTTGGAACAGTAAACAAGCTACACAAATGTGAAAACTGAGTATAAAGCATAAATTGCAAAATGTAAAACTAAGTAATTTGATGCTCACCCATTGCACTGCATGGGCAGGGAATGAGAGAGAGAAAAAAAGGCCAATAGCCAAGAAAATCTCAAACGACAGCATTAAGTCATCATGTAATGTACATCGAGTCATAGAGGCTTTCAGCATGGAAACAGGCCCTTTAGCCTAACTTGCCCATGCCTTCCAATTTTCACAATTAAACTCATCTCATTTGCCTGCGTTTGGTCCATATCCCATCCACGTACCTGCCTAAATGTTTCTTAAAGGACAAAATGGTACTCGCCTCCACCACTATCTCTGGCAACTCGTTCCAGACACTGTGTGAAAGAAACACTTTTAAGTCAAATTTTAAAAATTGGCCATGACTTAGCTCAGTGGATTCAAATGTTGAGGCATTTCACAAACAAAAGAGAATAGCCAAAAGAAGCAAGGCTGATGGGAATTTTTTTCAGATCAAGGAACAATTTGCAGGTAAATGGAGTCAAAAGCTACCAAATGACATATTTCATTTTGATTCAAGGGACATGTGAAGCTAGGTGGCCTTTGTATTTTTGTGTTAACAGATTGTCTATATATCCCTACTTTTGAACACTCAAATCTCAAAAAGGAATAATGGCCTGCAAAGAAAATCAGGGTCAACCACTCTTCCCTCAGATTTTCTCTATATAGTGAACAACCAGTGTCTCCCAATCTTTAACTTCTTTCAGTCCTCATCTTTGACTTCTTCTTTCTCAGATCCTCAGTCCGCTTCTCCTCCATTTGGTCTGATTTTTGAGCTATTAATCTCTCTCTCTCTAATAAATGGGAATGCCGAAAAACAAAAAAAAACAAGCATCCCAACCTGGATTATTTGAGAGTTCTGAAGAAGGGTCACTGGACCAAAACATTAACTCTGATTTCTCTCCACAGATGCTTGCCAGACCAGCTGAGCTTTTCCAGTAATTTCTGTTTTCTTCAGGATTATTCAGGACTGATCGGTCTGCAAGTCGTCTACTTCCTATCCACCATGTATAGGTGGATAGGTGCAGCTCTGAGAACTGGAATCCAGAATGAATACCAGCTGAGAGGCAATCAAAAAGCTTAGATAGATAAGCCTCAACCATTATCAGCAGACTGGATTGTTAATTTCCTATCCAAAGTACATACAGCAAGTTAAAATGCAATGATACAAGACCATTCAATGTATAATCTCCCCCTTCCTTAGCCTGTGTATGATACCTTGCTTCCATGTTGGACTGTGTTAATACAGAAGCAGCATTCTAAAAGGTAACATCCATTTGTGAAAGAAGGGTAAAAGTTCTTCTAAGGTTAAACACTATCAATTATTAAGCACTTGCCTTTCAAGCATCTCCAGGCATTTCAAGGCTTTTAATGTTTTTTTTTAAAGGGCATTGCACTCACAAACTGCCTTACTGAACCCTATTTGGTTTTTACCTTTCTTTCACCAAATGATGGGTCCAAAGCACTGGAGTGACACAAATCAATTGGATGCCTTGGGCTGCATTTCCTCCTTATGGCAACATTAAAATTTATTTCTTCAGACCAGTTGAAGAATCTATCTGTTTTCTCTGTCTGCAGTCTTCACTTAGTATGTGCCTTGTGAGTGGAAAAGGAAAGAGAAACATGCTGTGCTCAATCATTTAGCAAACTAATTTTGTTCCAACAGCGAGTGGGAAGTTTCAAAAGTTCCTTCTCCATCTTATGTTTCTAGAGTGTCGCCATCGCATTATCAATTCAAATGTAGGCCACAGTATTTAGATGCTTATCAGCAACAGAGTCGACACTAATGAAACAACAATTATTAGTTAAAATCCAAAGGTCCTCCTCTGCAAAATGCTTGTCATTTAACTCCAGAAATGGTTTTAAGACTTCATGAAAGCTAAGTGTCTTTTCAAGCAGTTCCTACTTTAAGATGCTGGCCTATTTTCATGCCCACAATTAAATCACAATTAATTTTACATTTGAAAATATTGTACTAATCAGTAGACTGATGGTCCTATGTTGTACAATAGTTAAAGCATCTAAAGAATGCAAATGATCACTATTACCCATCAATCTCGTTTAAAATTATAATCTCTTAAGTTTTGCCAGAAAAACAGATTTCAGCTCCACTTAAACCACTGGACAAGGTCACCCTGACAGACCCCTCATTTGTCCCTAATGGCTGCATAGCTCAAAATGGACATTTTCTCATTTATCTGTATGAAAACTAAAATCCTCGTACCACAGCCACCCTTGCTGCATCATCAGAGCCATTTAACAAAAAAGTGAACCATAATCAATCTTCGATGAAGAGCAGAAGGGTTGTTAAAATTACATCAGTCAATTTCAGATATTGAAGATCGTCCAACCAGCCAGTAATGCCTATCAATTTATCCTGAGTCTTTCAGTAAACAAGTAACTGAGAAGAAATAAAGTTAAATAGTTATAGCTCATACATTTAATGGTCTCTGTTAGATTAAAGGACAAAGTGGCAAGTTCATTCCAGTCTTAATATGCAGCAATGCATTTTGTAATTATTATAGTTAGAGGTATATAACTCAACTATTCTGTAGTTGCATGAGTGTTGGGCACTGCAGTTCAGGAAGAATATATTAGTCTTCAAGAGAGTGCAACTTCAAATCACGAAGATTAAAACTGGACCAAAAAATGCTTGATTATGATAGCAAATTAGATTGACTGACTCCATCTAATCCCAAACATCCAATAGCCTACCCAAGCAAACTATCTCTAGAATTCCCCCAACCCACGCACAAGCTTTCGCGATGCTCCAGTTTTGCGACCGCAGCACCCCAAACCACCCCATCCACACCTGCATTCCTCTGAGTCCAGTGCTGCTGAATGACTCGGCTGATTTTTAAAATTGAATGAGTGAAACTCCCTCAATTAAGAGGACTGTAACCAGTTTTTTTTCAGTTCCCACCATCAAATACCATTCCCAAGCGACAGATTCCATCTCTCGCCCTGGCAATAGTCTGAGACTAAGCCTCTACGCTCACAACTTTGATGCATAATTTGACACCAAAATGAGTTTCTATGCATTCTGATGCCATCACCATGGTCAGGTTTCCAACTTTATAACATTGCCCAGCTTTGCCTCTTCTCAGCTCATCTGCTGCTGAAACCCTTGTGCATACCATTGCTATCACAGGATTAAATTATTCCAATATGCTCCAAGCTGAACACCTTTGTAAACTTGAGGCGTCTCAAAATATTGCTCTTTGTACTATTACTGACAAGTTCCATTCATCGATCACCTCTGTTTTTGTTTCCCTATTTCAGCTCCCAGTCTAGTAATGTATAAAATTTGAAAATTTTCTTTTGTTTTTTTCAGTTCCTCGAGGGTTTACCCTTCCCAATTTCTGTAATCTCCTCCAATCTTATACCTCTCAATTATCTCCACTCACCTTTTTCAGCTCTTGAGCTCCCCAATTTTGAATCACTTTCTCTCTGCTGTCCATATTTTCAGTTGGTTCAGCTTTACCACCTGGTATTGCCACCTTTCACTTCTCAACCTCTAAATCTCACACTCGTTTCACCTTACAAAGAACAAAGAACAATACAGCACAGGAATAGCCCCTTCGGCCTTCCAAGCCTGCGTTGCCACATTTTAACTCTTCCATATTAAAAGTGTCTTCACTTACAGGATCCGTATCCCTCTATTCTCTTTCCGTTCATATATTCGTCCAGGTGTCTCTTGAATGTTGCTATTGTAACTGCTTCCTCCACCTCCTCTGGCAATGCATTCCAGGCACGCACCACTCTTTGTGAAGAAAATTGCCTTGCACATCTCCTTTAAACATCCCCCATGCACTTTGAACCTGTATCCCTAAGTAAATGACCCCTCCACCCTGGGAAAAATCCTCATACTTTCCACACTATCCATACCTATTCACAACTTTATAAACTTCAATCGGATCACCCCTCAACCTCCTGTATTCCAATGAAAACAAACCCAGTTCATCCAACCTTTCTTGAAAGGTAAGATTCCCCCATACCAGCCAACACCTTGGTAAAGCTTTTCTATACCTCTCCAAAGTTCCACATCCTTCCGGTAGCATGGTGATCAGAACTGCATGCAATGTTCCAAGTGTAGCCAAACGAAAGTTCTATAAAGCTGCAGAATAACTTGTCTATCCTTATACTCAATGCCACTTCTAATGCCATAATGTAAGCATGCCACAAGCCTTATTTACTACCCTACCTGCCTGAGCTACCACCTTCAGTGATCTGTGAACAAACACATCCAGATCCCTCTGCACATCAGTACTCCGAAGGATTCTGCCATTCACTGTATAATTTCTACTTGTACTTGACCTTTCAAAATGCCTCACCACAGATTTGTTCAGATTAAACTCTGTCATTTTTCTGCCAATGCCTCCAACTGATCTATATCCTGCTGTATTCCCTGACCATCCCCCTCACTATATGCAACTTGTATTGCTTGCAAACTGACTAATTAGATCAGCTACGTTTTCCTCCAAATCATTTATGTTGATCACGAACACCAGAGATCCCAGCACTGATCCCTGTGGAACACGACTAGTCACAGCCTTCCATTCTGAAAAGCAGCCTACCACTGTTACCCTCTACCTCTTATGACTAAGCCAGTTCTGAATCCATTTTGTCAGCTCACCACGATATCATGTGACTTCACCTTTTGTACTAGTCTGCCATGAGGGACCTTGTCAAAGGCTTTACTGAAGTCCATGTAGACAACATCAACCACTTTTCCCTTATCAATCATCTTTGTCATCTCCTCAAAAATTCAATCAAGTCAGTGAGGCACGACCTCCCCCGCACAAAATCATGCTATCTATCCCCAACAAGGCCATTTGCTTCTAAATGTGTATAGATCTTGTCCCAGAGAATATTTTCCAATAATTTCTCGACCACCAACTGAGGTCCACAGGTCTCTAATTGCCTTGATTATCCCAACTACCCTTCTTAAGCAATGGGACAACATTAGCTATTCTCCAGTCCTCTCGGACCTCATCTGTGGCAAAAGAGGACACAAAGATGTCTGTCAATGCTCCAGCAATTTGCTCTTTTGCCTCCCTCAATATTCTGGGATAGATCCTATCAGAACTGGGGGAGTTATCTACCTTAATATTATTTAAGATGCACAATACCTCTTTCTTTTTAATACCAATTTGGCTTAGAGATTCGATACTCCCTTTCCCAAGATGTTATAGTTTGTTATATGATATATTTGCGAAGCACCTTGGGACTTTTTATTATGGTAATTTCTTTTAAAAAGTTTATTTCCACATGGGCATCGCTTACAAGACCAACACTTGATACTCATCCCTAATATCCTGGTGTACACTGCCTTTTTCCATATAGTGCAGATATGCTCATAACGTTGCTGGGATGACAGTACCATGACTTTCATTTCATGACACTAAAGCAATACAGTTCCACTTCAGGGTGATGTTTGGCTTGGAACTTTCAGGTGGTGGGAATTGCAACAATTATCAACCCAATAACTGCAATAGTTAAGTGGACTTTTCATATATTGCATTCCACTTGTCACATGAAATTTTGTTCAACATGTTGATGAATGCAACATGCTCAACACATTTATAAAGCATAAAATTGATTTTTCTCTCTTTATTAAATAATTTTCCCACAAAACTTGATATGATGACTGAGTCTGCCTGGAATGACCAGTATTAGGTTGTATCTTATATTGATAGTTTCCCTGTTAAAAAGAAAACCTGTTGCAATATCGATTTAAAATGTGTACAGAAATAGATATGTCCTTGACTGAAACAAGTTACGTATCTTGTTCCAGTTAAGAGCAGCTGCAGTTTATGTCCTTCACTTAATAAACAGATTTTTTTTTGATCAGTGTGGATGTCTGCAGACTCAGGGTGAAGCAACTAGCACTAATGTGAGCAGTGGTAGGGGAAGCTCATTTAATTTAGCTGCATGGTCACAGCCATTTCTCTTCACAATGAAACACGATCGTATCCAAAGGTTCCATGAAAGTTTTACAGTCTACAATTTGAGGTGAACTGACTTTTAGAAAAAACGTCAGTTCAATGTTTGGAAGGAAAACCAAGAGGAAGCAACTTCATCCAATTTGGAAACCAGACAGAATGGCATCAGAACAGCTTGTTTTCTTTGCCACTGTTCCTCACTTTTTTTTCATCCTAAATGAGAGATCTTGCCAATAAATCCGAGTGGCACTTACTGCAAGGCTTAAGGCACCCTGTTACTGTCAAATAAGAGTAATATAAAAATATTTTAAAATTGATGCAGAATTCATAAATGATTTCAGATTATTGCAGTCCATTGTTCGACAGTCCCATTGTTACAGACATTCCTGAAGAAAGCTCATTATTTTCAGGAATTCCTCTTGCTGCTGTCTCTATATAATTGAATGTGTTCAGATAATTAGAGGTTTAATTTGTGCTCAACTTTCTTTACATGAGTACGCCAAATTATATTATCTGTTCACTGCCTCTTCTGCTCCAGTCTTTGTTCTTTCGGGCTTCACAGTTCTTACTAATTAACCAACAATAGATTTTTTTTTCAAATTCCAACACATTAAAATGTGCACAGGATGTCAAGCTCAGAAGTAGGGCTCCAATTCACTCATGAGAGGACACATTTATCCGGCTTTCAATTTAGATTTAAAGCATCAACTGTTCAGAAGTCCCATCCAACCACACAGAATGAGACCCTTTGCTTTAAAATAATGGGCTCATTGTCTTCTCCAATTAAAAAAATGAAGCACAAATTAATAATTTTTAAAATATATTCACATACTATTTCAGAAAGAAAATTACAGTGAGTTGATTTCTACTTTTGTTCAGACTGGAATCCAGTTTTCCAATCAAAAGGGTCAACAATTACTCCATCTGGAATGGTCATAAATTAAAAACATCTGATTCTTGTGTGTTTGGGAATCCAGCAATATAGTTGCTTCTTTTTCAACCTAGTTTACTGCATCAGGTGGTCCGGATGTGGACTTCTCCACTTCGGGGAGACCAAATGTAACCTTAGAGAGCGGTTCACCGAGCTGTGTCCGTAGGGGCCAACCTGACCTCCCAGTCACTGCCCATTTTAACTCCCCTTCCCACTCCCTTTCCAACATAACCATTCTTGGTCTCTTCCATTGCCACAACTAACCTAGTTGCAAATTGGAGGAACAACACCTCATCTTCCACTTGGGCAGCCTACAGCCCGGAGGACTCAACATTGAGTTTTCCAATTTCAAATAACCTCCCTTCTGTTCCCCTGACTCCCTTCCTAGCCCCTCCACATCCTTCCACTCCTCCCAGCTACCAACCAGATTCATTCCTCCCATTGACCAACCAGGTCGTACCCTTTACCTGTCTTCATCTATCCCCACTTCACCACCCTGCCCCCGCCACTCCTTTATCTGCACCTCCCCTTTACACTCATCCCCAGTCCTAAAAAAGGGTTACACCTGAAACATCGTTTTCTCCACCTCCTGATGCTGCCTGGCTTGCTGTGTTCTTCCAGCCTCCTGCTTGTCTACATTGAATTTCAGCATCTGCAGTTTTTTGTCTCTAACTTGCTATCATAAAAGCAAAATACTGTGCATACTGGAGATCTTAAATGACAATAACATAATGTTGCAATAAGATGATAGAATGGTGCATGAAATTTGAAGATGATATGAACATATGAAAGGCGAGTTGGATGAGTTGGAGGTGAATACCTAAATAAATGCTGGATTAGTGGTGCTGGAAGAGCACAGCAGTTCAGGCAGCATCCAACGAGCAGCGAAATCAACGTTTCGGGCAAAAGCCCTTCATCAGGAATAAAGGCAGTGAGCCTGAAGCATGGAGAGATAAGCTAGAGGAGGGAGGGTTTTTACCTAAATAAATGGTCAACAAGGGATAAGAATTTCTGTAAGATGCAAATATGCAAAGGGAAAGGTAAATCACCTGCAGTTAATGAAGGCAGTTAAAGATTGCATAAGATTAAAGGAAAGAATTTATAAGGTTGCCAGAAGAAGCGTTAAGCCTGAGAATTGGGAGCAATTTAGAACCTGGCAAAACAGGACCACAATATTCATTAACAAAGAGAAAAGAGAATAACCAGCAGGGAACATGAACAGAGACTCTAAATATTTCTTCAGGAATGTGAAAAGGAAAAGGTTAGCTTGGACAAATGAGGGTTTAATGTGTGGCCAGGAGAATTTATCAGGGAAAACAGGGAAATGGCAGAGACATTAAATGGTTACTTTGCAATTGCCTTCACAGAAGAAGCCATAGAAAATCTTCAGAAATACGACGTGACCAAGAGACTTGTGAAACGGAGCAACCAAAACAAATTGGTACGGCATCCTCAATTTATCAATATCTGTATTGTAAACACTTGCATGTATGCAGGAGATCCCATATAGGTGTGCATTAATGTTAAAGATCCATTACCTAATACTTACAAATGGCTATTTTATATTACACTGCATTGTGTTCCAACTTGTATGAATGCATGCAAGAATGAAACCCGTTTACAGCCCGGGGATCATCTGTGTAAGGTATTGGCAAAGAAGTAGTAGTTGAAGGTTAACTGAATTGAATTTTGACAAATGCCTTGAACCAAATGATCTTCATCCCAGAATTTTGGGGAATGGCAAGAAATATTGGTGGCTGGTGATTATCTTCCAAACATCTGCAGATACTGGAAACATTTCTACAGCTTGGAAAACAGCAAATGTAACCCCTCTGTTTAAGAAAGGGAGGAGAGGAAAAAATGGAGAACAACAGACTTGTGATTTTGATGTCAATAAGGAGGTAAATGTGCAAAAGCACATTGTAAAGGATGTGATAGCTGGATGTTAAGGGAAAAATGCTAAAATTGGGGAGAGTCGACATGGATTTATGGCAGAAAAATCAAAGAATCATAGAGGCATAGAGATGTACAGCACGGAAACAGAGCCTTCGGTCCAACTCGTCCATGTCGGTCAGATATTCTAATCTAATTTCATCCCATTTGCCAGCACTTGGCCCGTATCCCTCTAAACCCTTCTTATTCATATACCCATCCAGGTGCCTTTGAAGTGTTGCAATTGTACCAGCCTCCACTTCCTCTGGCAGCTCATTCCATACACACACCACATTCTGCATGAAAATGTTGCCCTCTCACCTTAAACCTATGTCCTCTAGTTCTGCACTCCCCCACTCCAGGGAAAAGACCTTGTCTATTTACCCTTTCCATGCCCCTCATGACTTTATAAACCTCTGTAAGGTCACCCCTCAGCCTCTGATGCTCCAGGGAAAAATAGCCCCAGCCTATTCAGCCTTTCCCTATTGCTCAAATCCTCCAACCCTGGCAACATTCTTGTAAATCATGTTTGAGAAACTTGGAGATTTTCCAGAATATTAATTTTAATATTGATGAAGTTAAACCACAGATTTTTTTTCCTTATATCTTATGGTGTAACTGGTAAGGTTAGCATTTATTTCTCATCCCTCATTGCTTAGGATGCAGTTAAGAATTGAGAATCACTTGTAAGACAGACAGGATAAGGATTGTTTCGATTTTCTGGAAAGAAATCTCAGTAAATGTTTTGAGACCTGTATGGCTCCAGCGATGTTTAAGTAAAGTTAGGCTTCAGTACCAAAGCCCTATTTTCTGCATTGGATCAAAATAGATGGCAATGGTTTTAGGTGGATGTAAAGGAAAAACAGTGATTGTACTTCACTTACATCATGCTAAATTATTTCACCAAGAGGCAATAAAAAAATTGACTTCATAAATGGGGGAAGACACTCATTTTCTCATGATGATAAATATAAAGCTTTATTCAGATAAGAAAGCCATGACTTCATGAAACAGAGAAAGATTACATGTGGAGAGGAGACAGAACATAAGTAATTGGAAAAGGAAAATCTCAAAAATTGCTAATAATGTTTACTCCTTTTTGCATGGCATTGTTTTAATAGGAAACTGATTTTGACAACTAACTGTTAATATCGTCAAAATGATGAAGACTAATTTTTAAAAACTGTATCGTGGAGTGTTGATGTCAGGTCAGATCAGTCAGCTGTAAAAATCAACAGATTGCAGTCACTATCCCAACCCTGCCTAGAGTTGGGGGAGTCTAAAACTAGATGGCACAGATTTAGGATATGAGGGGAAAGATTGAAAAACAACCTGAGGGGTATCTGTTTCACGTGGAGGGTGATGCTTGCTTGGAATGAGCTGCCAGAGGAAGTGGTGGAAATGGGTGCAATTACAACATTTAAAAGGCATCCGTATGGGTATATGAATGGGTAGGGTTCAGAGAGATGTGGGCCGAGATGTCTGGTTGGCGCAGACAAGTTTCCGTGCGATATGACTTTACGGTTCTATAAGATAATGAATGCAATAATATTCTGTTTTTGATGATGGGAGACTTGATAAAGTCAATGATTTTAAAGTTTGTTAAATGAAACCAACATTCTCTGCTTTGAGACTGCTTCGAGACTGCTTCATGCAGGGACTTTGTCGATATAATTATTCCTGAATTGGTTGCCAAATTACCTAGAATTTGCAGTTTACTGCAGCTTTATTTCAGCATTACTGCCAACATCTCATTAGAGCAGCTTCCAAAATGTCAGATTTCAATAATCTATGTTATGTTTTGCTGAAGTCAAGAAGAAATAACCGCACAATTGATTCCACACTTTTTTGCAAAGTGTGGAATCAATTGTGCGGTTATTTTGCAAAATGTCCAAAGCTACTCAATTGAACCGGACAAAAATCAAAGTACTTTAACAACAGGCAAAGTTCCATATTGTGCAGTGCACCGCTGCTACAGCATTAAAAAAAAACCTAATGACTTGAGAGTTATTTGAGTCGGCTTATTTGAATAGCCACTGGACGACTGATTGGCATTAACCCTTCAGCAAATGGTAGGGTCTGTTCGAACGAATGAAAACTCGGTGCAACATCTAAAAGCACATTTCAGCCTGTCCACCTAAACAGGTGACTGGAAAACAAGGAGGCTGCAGTGCGAGGTGCACGCACTCCATTCTCAGATCATTTCACTCCATGTCACATCAAGCTTTTTCTCATATGTTCCATTAATATGTACCGTGGGATCTTTTGTAGGAGGGAATCAAACAGAGCAACAGAGAATGACACCGGGACACAACACATGGGGGGTGGTTTCTGCCTTGGATCTCAAAAGATTGAAGTCAAGAGGTGCAAAGACACTGACTCCTAAGTAACTGCACCATCAAATCTGCCAGGAATGTCACTTATGCCATCTGTACGGACTCAGAGTGCCAACTTGTACACCACAGGCCCTGCCAAGTAATGTCATATGAATCTGATCAATCTCATTACTGCAGAATATATACACTGTTCAGGTTAACACAGATCATCAGAACAAGTCAATCATCGTGAACCATGGATGACAGGAGAAATTGCACAACTAGCCAAGAGGAAAAGGGAAGCATACGTAAGGTCTAGGCAGCTAAGAACAGAACAGGCCCTGGAAGAATATCGGAAGAGTAGGACAAGTCTTAAACGAGGAATCAAACGGGCTAAAAGGGGTCATGAAATAGCTTTAGCAAGCAGAATTAAGGAGAATCGCAAAGCATTTTATTCTTATATAAGAAGCAAGCAGGTAACTAGAGAAAGGATTGATCCACTAAAGGATAACGAAGGAAGGTTGTGTGTTAAACCTGAGAGAATGGGTGAGATTCTGAATGATTACTTTGTATCAGTGTTCACTGAGGAGAGGAACATGATGAATGTTGAGATTAGAGATAGAAGTTTGGTTAGTCTGGATCACGTTGACGTAAGTAGGGAAAATGTGTTGGGTAGGCTAGAGGTTATGAAGGTGGACAAATCCCCAGGACCCGATGGGATCTATCCCAGGTTGCTGAGGGAGGTGAGAGAGGAAATAGCTGAGGCCCTGACAGATATCTTTGTGGCATCCTTCAATACAGGTGAGGTGCCGGAGGACTGGAGGGTTGCTCATGTTGTCCCCCTGTACAAGAAGGGTAGTAGGGATATTCTGGGTAACTACAGACCAGTGAGCCTGACATCAGTGGTGGGAAAGTTGCTGGAGAAGGTACTGAGGATAGGATCTATTTATATTTAGAAAAGAATGGGCTTATCAGTGATAGGCAACATGGTTTTGTGCGGGGGAGATTGTGCCTTTCCAACTTAATAGAGCTCTTCGAGGAAGTGACCAAATTGATAGATGAAGGAAGGGCTGTTGATGTCATCTACATGGACTTTAGTAAGGCATTTGATAAGGTTCCCCATGGTAGACTAATGGAGAAAGTGAAGTCATATGGTGTGCAGGGTGTTCTAGCTAGATGGTTAAAGAACTGGTTGAGCAACAGGAGACAGAGAATAGTAGTTGAAGGAAGTTTCTTGAAATGGAGAAAGGTGACCAGTGGTGTTCCAGTGCTGGGGTCAGTGCTGGGGCCACTGTTGTTTTTAATATACATAAATGATCTAGAAGAGGGCACTGTTGGTATGATCAGCAAGTTTGCAGATGACACGAAGTTTGGTGGAGTAGCAGAAAGCATAAGGGACTGTCAGAGAATACAGGAGGATATAGATAGACTGGAGAGTTGGGCGGAAAAGTGGCAGATGGATTTCAATCCAGACAAATGTTAGGCAAGACTAATTCCAGAGCGAATTATACAATGAACGGAAGAGCTTTGGGAAAAGTTGATGGGCAGAGAGATCTGGGAGTGCAGGTCCATTGTACCCTGAAGGTTGCTGCACAGGTGGATAGACTGGTCAAGAAGGCATATAGTATGCTTGCCTTCATTGGACGGGGTATTGAGTATAAGAGCTGGCAAGTCATACTAAAATTGTACAAGACATTGGTTCGGCCGCATTTAGAATACTGTGTACAGTTCTGGTCGCCACATTATCAAAAGGATGTGGATACTTTGGAGAGGGTGCAGAGAAGGTTTACAAGGATGTTGCCTGGTATGGAAGGTGCTAGCTATGAAGAAAGGTGAAGGATTATTTTAGGTTAGGTTTATTTTCATTAGCAAAAAGAGATTGAGGGGAGACCTGATTGAGGTTTATAAAATGATGAAGGGTATAGACAGGGTGGATAGAGACAAGCTTTTTCCCAGGGTGAAGGATTCAACAACGAGAGATCGCACTTTCAAGGTGAGAGGTAGAAGGTTTAAGGGCGATACACGCGGCAAGTACTTCACACAGAGGGTGGTGGGCATTTGGAACGCGTTGCCAGCAGAGGTGGTAGAGGCAGGCACGGTAGATTCATTTAAGATGCATCTGGATAAATGCATGAGTAGGTGGGGAGCAGAGGGATACAGATGCTTAGGAATTGACTGACAGGTTTAGACAGTAGATTTGGATTAGCTCAGGTTTGGAGGGCCGAAAGGCCTGTACCTGGGCCGCAAATTTTCTTTGTTCTTTGTCTTACAATCTGACAGAATCCATACTTTCAGAGCCTGTTTATTTTTGAAGTAGCTCCTAATAGAGGAGTAAAACCGAGAAAAGAAACTAAATATTCCACTTTTTGATGAATCCAAGGCCTGGAAACTTCACCGTGAAATAGAGTAAGTCTCATGGCAAAAATAGTGGTTCAGTTCAAAACTCTAAAGTCTCACTCCTGAACTCAGCACCAACCATTTTCACAAGGAGCATTAATGTGCACAGTCTGTGTGGCACACCTGCATATTTAATGGAATAAGCTGCCTATATAAATCAGGAGGATGTAAGGGTTGAGGATCGGCATACTATTTTGTATGTATTTCTAAAAACCTCCATAGGTGCCTTCTGCCCAGCCCATCTCCACACCAAGTGTCCTCAGAAATCATTTCTCCCTGACTCCCAGCAAACCCTGCCACCTCGGAAAATCACCGTCACTTACTGGGTTGGTCTTCAAGAGCCAAGAAGTGTCACAACTCTGCACTCCTGGGCCAGAAACAAAGAGCCAATCCTAAGACGGAAACTAATCACCAAACTTCGAACATGACTTAAACTGACTATAATGAAAGACACAAGCCAGCAGAATTCAGACGATAATGATACAATATAGGCAGTCTAACAAACACAGACTCGAGATGCAGGAACTGAGAATAGGCAAATATGCAGACACAACTGTTTTCATTCCTTTAAGACAACTTTGACATCTGGAACCTTGTAGCCAAAGTTGAGAATGTTGTGCAGAATGTTGTATCATTCTTAGTGAAGACTGTATTGCCTGCAGAAGTCCAGTTCATTGTGTATTTTGTCATCTGGGGATTAAGTTAAATCCCAAAAACGAGGAGCTGAAATTCTTTGTGAGAAAGTGAGAATTTTAAAGGTCTTTGTGACTGAGACAGATAACATATATGCTGCATGGACTGCTGAGCCAATTCATAAGATCTGTCCTGATGTACCTGTCATTTAATGCATCATTTATGCTTCATAGTTGACTGCAATTTGCCCAGTTTTTCATATGTAGGAGAGGTTTACTCTGGGTTTTGGAAGATAAGTGATTACCTAACATACTTTATAGAGTTTGCCTTATTTGAACGTAATGATTAAATAGCAAAACAGAGTTGATGGGCTACTTTACTCCTGTATCTTATGGCCTTATATTCTAACTTAAACACAGGCAGCTTCAGATATGCAAATCGGACTGTGGCTTTGATGTTATAGAAATCCAGAGGTTCAGGGTAGAGGGTAGACCTTCCTACTGTCACAATTGAAGAGGCTTTTGTGATAATACTTAGAGAAATTTAGTCACTGTCAATTTTATTGATTTCAAAACCCAGCAATCTCTATGTTGCTGCAATTTTGCTGTGTTGCCCTCGGTCATGAATTTTCTTTCCTGTACGTGGAATTAGTGGTCTACTGAATGCCAGCCCCAGTTACAACCTGGCTAATTTTATACGGAGCACTCCGAGCCATCTGAAATGATCTTACGGTATAAAGTGGGAGGGCAGCAACCACCTTCGTAGGCATAGACAAAATAAGAAACCAGCATGAGTGTGGCGACAGATTGTCTTTCTGCAAATGACAAACCTGCCCTATTATGATTTGAGTAAAGTAAATACCTCATGTACAACCTCAGAAGACTCCTGCTGCATACATATTCGACGGTGGGGGTTTTCTATATCAAACTGTACATACATTAAATACTACCTAGCTCTCGGCAGCAACTTTGTTGCTTCCTACTCCATAGATGCCAAAGCAAAAAAAGAACACTTGTGTCTCAGACATCTTCATTACTGACAGGGATTAGTGAATAAAAATCTGCCAATGACTGATCTGGTTTGAAATAGAGTGCACGAAACATATGAGTAGAAAAGGGACTCTTTTTCAAATTCCAAAAATCCAGATACAAAATATTCAGAACCTTCAGACATTCCTTCCTTTCATCTTGTTCAACTGATTCTAACAGTTACTATTACTTATAAATCTTAGTATAAATCACCCAAAAATTCATCGGATCCCTGCAGTGTGGAAACAGGCCCTTCAGCCCAACAACTCCACACCGACCCTCCAAAGAGTCACCTCCTCAGACCCATTCCCCTATCCTATTTCTCTACATTTACCCCTGACTAATACGTCTAACCTGCACATCCCTGAACACTATGGGCAATTTAGCATGGCCAATTCACCTCACCAGTACATCTTTGGATAGTGAGAGCAAACTAGCATCGGGAGGAAACCCGTTCAGACACGCGGAGGATGTGCAAACTCCACAAAAATATACATCAAGGAAACTGAAAGCAGTAGAACGATCACAGGAAAGTATATCAGAAGAGCATGCTAAATAGTAAAAAATGGAAATAATTGCCTTACATTTGATTTACCCACACAAAATGTGTCCTGTGCTCAAGAATGCACTGAAAATAGTGGGGGAATTCTCTACCAATAAATTATTTACAAAACAATTATTTTTTCGGAGAGTGATTTATGTTGTTACAATGAAGATTTGTATTATTATCCAGGTAACTGCAATATTTGATCTTTCACACTGTCTTGAAGGCATGTATAAGTAGAACATTCTTCTATCTATTATAACAGTAAACTGGGCTGAAATTTAGCAATTGCTTTTTTCTGTTGTATATTGTTCTTCAACATAGGGGCTGGTTGGTTCAGTTAGCTAAATTGCTGGTTATGTGGTTCACAATAACAACAATGGCATGAGATTAGTTCCTCATCTTGTTGAGGTGGACTTTGGACCTGCATCCTTGCCCAGCCAATTGTTTTTTGTGGAATGGTGTGAAACTACAGATGAGAGGAATGGGGATTGGCCTCATTAAAACATAAATAATCCTGAAGGAACTTGTCAAGGTTGGTTCTGAGAAGTCTTGCTTTCCAAAAAGAACTGAGGAGACTTCTCTCTTTCTCTCTCTTTCAGACAGTTGTAAATATATGGAATTCTCTTCCTCAGAACACAGCGGAGGCTGGATTATTGAGTTTATTCCGGGCTGATTTAGATAGATTTTTAAAGAACAAGGGAGGCATGGGTAGTTGTTGCAGGGATTGCAGACAGGAAATTATAGTTGAGATCATGTTGCAGTTGTATAAGACTCTGGTGCGGCGTTATCTGGAGTATTGTGTACAGTTTTGGTCGCCATACTATAGGAAGGATGTGGAGGCACTGGAACGGGTGCAGAGGAGGTTTACCAGGATGTTGCCTGGCATGGTAGGAAGATCGTATGAGGAAAGGCTGAGGCACTTGGGGCTTTTCTCATTGGAGAAAAGAAGGTTTAGGGGAGATTTGATAGAGGTGTACAAGATGATTAGGGGTTTAGATAGGGTTGACAGTGAGAACCTTTTTCTGTGTATGGAGTCAACTGTTACTAGGGGACACAGCTTTAAATTAAGGGGAGGTTGGTATAGGACAGATGTTAGGGGTAGATTCTTTACTCAGCGGGTTGAGAGTTCATGGAATGCCCTGCCAGTATCAGTGGTGGACTCTCCCTCTTTATGGTCATTCAAGCGTGTATTGGATAAGCATATGGAGGTTATTGGGCTAGTGTAGGTTAGGTAGGCTTCGGTCGGTGCAACATCGAGGGCCGAAGGGCCTGTACTGAGCTGTATTTTTCTATGTTCTATGTTCTATGTTCTATCATAACATGATCAGCCATAATCTTATGGAATGGTGAAGGAGACTCGATGGGCCAAAAGGCTTTCATCTTGCTCCTAAGTCTTACATTCCTATGTAACCAATCATTTCTCTCTATGAGTTACTCATAAAATACCTACCTTCAGGATGTAGCTTCCATTTTCAACATGCACACAACTCACGACAGTTGAGCGTCATTTCCCTGTAATGCACTCCACTCTACTGCACCAATTCAGCTCAGCTAGGACAGCAAGGAACAGAGAGCCTGGAGATTCAGATTCTTGTCAACAACCCTGCTTCATTAATTGATTCAGAATATCAGGTTCACATACTTTTATTCAATACAGCAAACACCTGTTCTGCCTTGTTCTTTATTCTATCTAATCAAATACTAAAATCTCCTTGCTTTCTTCATCAGTCATTCATTTCATGCTTTGAAGGTATAGCCGAATAACAGCAGTGTATTTCTGTGTAGCTGAAAATGAATGACAGCCAAGACAATTGAGAGAGAAGTTGACATTCCATCCCATACTTCATTCCCTATTATGTCACTTGCACTTGAACATCTTGACTTCAATATGAAGCAAGTGCAAATCACACACTAACACGATAAAGTCTCAACCACAGATCACCTGTGGAAAACTTATTAGCTGAGTAAACAGTTTAACAAAGGATAGGGTAGCATGCAATACTGTCCATGTGCTTTTATCCTTCATGTTAATTGCTCAATTTTTACTGCATTTGAATCTGGAACTCTGTCGTAGATTACCAAACTTTGTAATAAAAAAGGTCGAAAGCAAAAAGACATCCAAAATGAACAATTTCTAAACCCCTCCAACCTCAATGAATGACTGCTGCTGGTTCCCGTATACAGGACCTGAACTCCAGCTGAAGCCTTACTTTAAACACCACAGCTGAATTTTACTGGCACGAGGAGCAATTAGTTCACTCAGAAACCAGTGAGCCTGTGGAATTCTATGCCTCACAAAGCGACTAAGGTCCAAACATTGAATACTTTCAAACGGGAGTTATATATAATTCTGAGGGCTAAGGGATATGGGGAGACAGCAGAAACTGAGTACTGAGGTGGATCATCAGCCATGATCAGGCTGAATGGCACAGCTGGTTCAAAGCTACTTTCGATGTTTTTACGGTTGGGCAGAAGTAAAAGAGGCTCTCCTACAAGCACCATTTAAAAGGAGTCATCAACTGCTTTTATATTAGTTGCTAAACAATTTCTATCTGAGCTTGTGCAGTTCTATGAATTTCTATGCTAGACGTACAGCACAGTCAGGGGTGCAGTCACCAGATTCCCACTTAGTCTCTAACTTGACTGTAAGCAGAAACAACATGCAGGAAAGCTGCTCAGAGGAAGAAGTCACCCATCCACCTGCACTCCCCCCACTCCCCCGCTGCTTCCAAGTAAACTTTAAGTTTGAGACCAATTGCTTTCAGGATAAGTTGGATTCAGATGAGAATTCTTTGAATTGATGTATTCCATTGAACCCATACCAATTGTGTTTGGGAGTGACATTTCCCACCTATATCTCCATCGCAACTAATAGCACAACTCCTGAGTTGCAACTTTTAGTTGTGTCATCATTTAAATGTTCTATACTGACAAAATCAGTCATTTGTTCTGATGGGGTAACAAAAACAATGCAAATGTTAGCAGCACGGAATAATATATCTCCTAATGCTAACAGCATGCAAGTCTCCTCTGGTAGCTCCCAGTTTCCCATGCTTTTCTGATTGAATTCCTATTTCAAGTAGTCAACCTACAGCTAATCTGCTCCTTTCAAATTTATGCCTGCCCTTCATTGCAGTCTGCTCCAAAATGGGAGCTTGCAACATGATGGCACAAAGCAAGTATATACAATATCAATAGATAAAGCAAGACTCAGTATAAGTGCAATTACGAAACTCCTTCAGCTGCAAATTCTCCACACACATCACTGCAAGAAACAATTTACAGGCCTCATCAATTCTGTTTCACCCATCATTTCCCACCCAGGAGAATAAAGAATTTAAAAACAAAAGCAACAGAGACTAAACATAGCAAATGAGGAGATGACAGCTATGCACAAATGGAACCAGAGGAATCTCAGAGGAAAGAAAGAGTCAACAAACAGAATCAACCAAAAAAAAATTAATATAAAGCAACTAATTTCCCATGATTATGCTGCAGTGAATTTCATTGCATTATCCTTTTGAATGGAGTTAATGGAAGGAAAAATGGAGCAGGGCATATCATGGGTGTTCATTTCCAGATCACTCATTACACCCCACCATATAAAATTAAAATTATCCCCATTATATCCTCCAATTTCAGACAAGCTCCTATGATATCCACTATTGTATGGAATAAAATAAACATACATGCAATTTATGTCTGTCATATCAAAGCTTTGAATGTATATTTAATTATTTCTAAATTTCTTGAAATAATTTGTTGAAAATGATTTATGAATTGATATTTACTGAGCAACATCTATTGTGTTCAAAGTGAAGAGCATCTGAACTCACAGTTCCCCTTGCATTATTTGTATTCAATAATAGGAACAGGGCATTCTGTAAAGATTTTTGGTTATTACCAGGGATGTGGATTCTACTTTTCATTGCAAACATAAGTGTCACATAAGTAACATAACTCCTGAGAGGCTGACAGAATATGCCCAGAAAGATTCAATCTAAATGATTTAGCAAATGCCCACATAACGTGTCACACAGATCTTTCTTTGTATTTAGCACTTTCGGCTCCTAAATTATAGTGAATTTTTCAGGGGTTAAGTGTACTTGATGTCAGAATGTGATGAGTATGGGTATACTATCATTTACTTTGAATGTTCTGTAATATTAGTCAAGTACAGGGTAGCTCATCTAATAACTTCACTTTTTGAACTCATTTCCTTCACTTATTTATTAAAGTGTCCTTCCAGAACAGATTCACAGATAAACTGGGGTGTTTTACATGACAGTAATGTATTAAATGAGTCAGGTAATGATGCAATGAGATTTTTAACATGGTCTTAATTATGAAGTACAAATATGCCCCTCAGTACTGAACTTAAGTTGTTCAAAAAATAAAATTCATTCTGTCATTACTGTTTTTCTTTCCCTTATGTTAAGACTGGGTTTAATTCTTTAGTATGACAAGTTTCCTATAACTAAGCCTTAGAATTTGAGTTGAAATTCAGTTATGATTAACATGCACAGTTGAGCTAAAGATTCTAATTGCTATGTTCCAGTGATCAATATCAGATAGTTAATTAAATAATTTGAACTGATTGCGCAATTAACTAACGACTGATCATAATATTGCATAACTTATCATTGGCCATTTATTATGATGTGACTGTCAGTAAACTAAATCCAAGAAAATATTAAAGGTTTCCTTTAATTTTACTGCACCTATAATATATAAGGGTATATACTTAGACGATGACAAGAAAATATTTAAAATCAGTTTTTTGAAAAGTTTTATCACAGTACCCAAATTCTTCAGTAAAATTATGATATTGTCATCAATCCAATTATTCTCTAACAGGTTTACTCAACACCAGCCTGATGTGAATCCTGTCATGAAATTTCAACCCATTTCAACCCACTGTTAATTCATTCTCTCCCGCTGAATTCAAAGCCCAGTTTTTCTTTCACATCTCCTATCCTGTAAAACTTTGGAAGTGGAGGATTTAATGGCAAAGGCTATAAAAGCAGGAACAAAAAGATTTCAAGCTGTGCAATATGGAAAAACAAGAACAAAAGACCAACTAAGGAATAGAATTCCATCATCAGTTTGACCTTGGCAAACTTCTTAATACTTCAAATAGCTGCACACCTTGTTTCTTTCTGTTTTGGTATTTATTTTGTCACTGCCTCACTTACATTCTGCCAAGTGAACATTGTATCAGCACTTCATATGAAAGGATCTGTTATCTGAAAACATTACAGCAATATAATGGCTTTAAAATGTGATGGAGGCTTGGTGAATCATAAGCATTGTGGAAGTTACACTGAGAAAGGTAATTAACAAGATTAGTTAAATTAGTGCTGTCTCCAACTCCACAGTCTGATTTTGTACTGACTGTCTTTTGTACTCAGATAGACTGAGAGAAAATATTGAGATTCAAATTTATCTTCAATATTATTAAACATAAGTACTGAATTATAGAGAAGAAACAAAATAAATAGTTACATGTTTTGTGGGGGCTCTGCAAAGACAGATCAAGTCTTAAGACAAATAAAGCCACAAAAATAAAAAAAAAGGATTTTAAGGTACTCAACAGTAACCTTTGTATTGAATCGGGGTGAATGCAAGTATATGGAGGTACATTCAGCCGGTGGGGGCTGACATATGAGCAACATAATTGGTGGCACGGTGGCTCAGTCATTAGTACTGCTGCCTCACAGTGCCAGGGACCCGGGTTCGATTCCAGCCTTGGGTGACTGTATGGAATTTGCACATTCTTCCTGCGTCTGCATGGGTATCCTCCGGGTGCTTTGGTTTCCTCCCACAGTTCAAGGATGTGCAGGTTAGGTGAATTGGCCATGCCAAATTGCCCATGGTGTTCAAGGATATATAGGCTAGGTGCATTAGTCAGGTGTAAATGTAGAGTAATAGGTTAGGAGAACGGGTCTGGGTGGAAATTTTTCCGAGGGTCAGTGTGGACTCGTTGGGCTGAATGGCTTGTGTCCACACCGGAGGGATCCTATGATATGCATTAAACAGGTATTAAAATATATCTTATTCACACAATTTTATTTCTTTCATCTATCTGAAATGGAACAAACACGTTTGATGCAGCATAAATCACATACCTAAATACGCAGATCACTAAAATATCACTTGGTACAGATGGAATTAACTAGCATTTATTTCAATGAATTAACTTGGAACTATGAAGGGTTAGTGAGGATATGAGGACAAAATAGTGATTTCAGTAATCACAGTAAGCAAATTCCCAGGCAAACGTTGCATATTGTAAGTGACAGTGTCAGCAGAACTTTCCAGAAAGGCATGGTGAATCAGAAAGGATTATGAGACAGAGAGATTAGACAGATACTTAAGAATGGAGCAAGCATTACCAGATGAGAATAATGAGATATTAACCTGGGATGAAAGTATTTATTTTCTTTCTCATGTTGACATAAAACAAAATTGGAATTTGGATAATGAGATGCATACAGACTGAAATGATATTGGAAACAAAGAAGATAGGAAGATCTTCAACCCTTGAGCCCACTCCACCATTCAATATGACCATGGCTGGTCATTGAGCTCAATACTCTAACCGCCCCCATATCCCTTAATCCCTTGAGCCATAATAGCTATATCTACCTCCTGGAAAACACACTAAGTTTTGGCCTCAACTAATTTCTGGAAATGAATTCCACAGGCTCACCATATACTGGGTGAAGAAATTTCTCTTCATCTCAATCATTAAAGGTTTTACCCTTCATCCTTAAACTATGACCCCTGGTTCTGAACTCTCCACACCATCAGGAACATTCTTCCCGCTTCAAAACTGTCTAGTCCTATTAGAATTGTATGAGTTTGTCTGAGATCCTCATTCATTCTTCTAAACCCCAGTGAATACAATCTTAACCGAATCAATCTCTTTGCTCATATGGCAGTCCTGCCATCCCAGAAATCAGTTTGATTAAACTTTACAGCACTCTTTCAATAGCAAGAATATTCTTCCTCAGATAAGGAGACCAAACTGCACACTATATTGCAGGCACGGCATGCATAACTGCAGCAAGACATCCTGGTTCCTGGACTCGAATCCTCTCACAATGCAGGCCATCAAATTGTTTGCCTTCTTTATTGCTTGTTGCATCTGTGCACTTAATTTCAGTGGCTGGTTCATGAGGAAACCAAGATCTCATTAACCATTACCCTCTCTCAATTGACAGGCATTCAAATAATAATCTGCCTCACATATATTCACATTATATTTGATCAGACATACATTTGTCCACTCACTCTGCCTGTCGAAATCATACTGCAACATCTCTGCATCCTCCTCACAGCTCACCCTTCCAACCCTGCTTTGTGTTATCTGCAAATTTTAAGATATTACATTTCGTTCCCTCATCTAATTCGTTAACATGCATTGAGAATAACTGAGATCCCACAACCAATCCCTGCTATAGCCCACTCATCACTGGCTGCCATTCAGAAAAAGGACTCGTTTACTCCGGCTGTTTGTTTCCTGTCTGTTAACTGGTCTTCCATCCATCCAATCAACTATCCCCAATCCCATGTCCCTTAAGTTCACATATTAACCTCTTTGTTGAAAGCCATATGAAAGTCCACATTCTGGTTCCCCCAATTAATTCCACAAGTTACATCCTGAAAGAATTCCAGTAGATTCGTCAAGCATAATTTCCCTTTTCTAAGTCCATGCTGACTGTGCCTGGTTCTGCCTTTGTTCGGCTATAAAGTCCTGATAATGAGCCATAGCAACTTACCCACTAACAACATCAGACTCACCAGTCTATAATTCACTGTATCCTCTCTGCCTCCCCTTTTAAGTTATAGGATTACATTAGCTATCCTCCAACGTATAAGAACTATTCCAGTGTCTAAAGAATCTTTGAAGATGACCACCGGAACATCCATTTGAAGGGCCACTTCTTTAAATACACTGGGATGTAGATTATCTGACTAAACTAAGTTTCCTATTATTCCTGACAATATTTGTGTCATCCTTCAGGCAGACAAAAGTGAGATATCAATTTAGCTTGCCAGCCATTTCTTTGTTTCATATTATAAAGTTTACTGTTTCAGACTGTAAAAGGAGCTACATAAGTTTTCACCAATATCTTTCACTTTACATATCCACAGAAACGTTTACAGTTAGTTCTTGTGTTCCCCAGAAGCTTACTCTCATATTTATTTTCTCCTTCTGAATCAATAACCTAGTCTTTGCAGTCTTCAAAACTATTCCCAACACTCAGGTCTATGCTTTTTTTTCTTACGAAATTGTTTGCCTTTTTTTGGCAACTAACACTATGATCAATTTTTCTCATAAGCAATGGTACAGCCACTGTTTTCGTTACACTCTTGCACCGGACAGTCATCAACAATTTTTTGTAGTTCACTTACTCATTCTATGAATGGTTGCCATTGCCTATGTGCTATCAATTTTACCAGTAACATTTCCCAATACATCACAGCCAGCTCATGCTTTATGCCATCATAGATTCCCTAATTAAAATTTAGGACTGTAACTTCGGAATCAACTGCCTTATTTTCAATTTTGAAGAAGAAATTATCATGTTATAAAGATAAAAAAGTTTTCTATCTTCCCAGTGCTATTCTAGCCAGTCTAGAGTCTCCCTGTGTCCACTTGAACAAACAATCACAAACTTGTGCTCAGACTTCTGTGCTTGATTATTAAAAGTTACCACGACAACCCTGTTATAGATCATTAAGGCCCAACTTAATTTATAACTTTGCTGATGACACCACCGTTGTAGGTCGGATCTCAAACAATGATGGGATCGAATACAGGAAAGTGATTGAGTGCTTATGGCATGGTGTAAAGACAACAATCTCTCCATCAATGTCAGCAAATTGAAGGAGCTGGTCATTGGCTTCGGGAGGCAGAGTGGAGGGCAGACCCCTCTCTGCACTAATGGTGCTGAGGTGGAGATGGTCAAATGATCTAGAGGCACTAAGTTCCTGGCAATGATTATTACCAACAATCTGCCCTGGTCAACCCATGATGACGTGACAGTCAAGAAGCACAACAATATCTCTACTTCCTAAGGATGCGAAGGAAATTCAGCATGTCCACAAGGACTCTTATCAGTTTTTATAGATGTACCACAGACAGCATCCTATCTGGATATATCACAGCTTGGTATGGCAACTGCTTTTCCCAAGATCACTTGAAATTACAGAGAGTCGTGAACACAGCCCAGACCATCAAACATACCAGCCTTCCATTTCTTGACTCCACCTACAACTCCTGCTTCCTTTAGGAAAGGAACTAATACAATCAAAACCCATCCCATGCCAGTTTGAGTCTCTTCCATCCTCTTCCATCTGACAGAAGATATAAATGTTGGAATACACGTACAAATAGATTGAAGAACAGCATCTTTTATGCTGTTGTCAGATTTTTGAACAGACTTCTCAAATGTTAATCCTGATCTCTCTCTCTCTCTCTCTGCACTTCTCTGTGGCTGTAACACTGTATTCTGCCTGTATTGCATGCAAAACAACACTTTTAATTTTATCTTGGTAAATGTGACAACAATAAATCAAATAATAAATCAATCCAGGTAAGAGCAATATTGAAGGCAGAAAGAGGAAGCTTGGAATTATATTATTTCTGAACTCAGAATGTTTCAAGCATTTTATTGGTAATTAGGTACATTTTCATGGTCAGAAAAACCAGTAAAACTGGAGAATCTGACATACAACTCTGAACTGTCTTGTCAACCAAGGATTAGTATGACCAGTATATCCATTTCAAAGTATTACTCTTTTCTCACTTGGTTTTCCCTCTGGGATTTATTGTTCTAATGGAAACAGCAGCCAATTTGCACACAACCAGGTTACACAAATAGCCATACAATAACAAGTGGATAATCTTTTTATTTCATGATGTTGCTTGAGAATAAATATTGATCAGGATTCTGGGGAGAATGCCCACTCTGTAATATGGACTTTGAACTACAACCTTCTAACTTTGAGCAACAATAGAGTTGTGGCTAACATTTAACACAGAAAATGCACAATATAGTCCTTAAAATTGAAGTTTGCAAAAACTGCTGGAACAGGAATACAGAGTGGATTCCATTTTGCAGTTCATCGTTACACAGTTTAAGCAATTTTGTTAAACAGTGGCAAGCAGAAGCATTAGTATGGGCTCAAGGTTCTTTAAGTCTTTAATCTGAAGATAATTCCCATGGTAGAGGAGTTTCTGCATCTGCAGCTGGTACAATTGAATACCCAATCTATGCAATGACTACTTTATGAAATCTGAAATTGTACATGAAAACTGAAATTTATTATTTCATACAAAGAAGGTTATGTTGTGCATAAATCCAGAGATTATTTGACAGCCATGCAATAGCACAAGCATGGCATAAAATGCTGATATCACATATTACATAGACAACCAGACTTAATAGTTTAAATAAATCATTGGGCACACAATGCTGAGGCACAATGAATGAACCAGGTCAGCTCAATTTGATTTCTTCCACTACACCTCTCGTATGCATTTACTTTTGATTAATATTGCAACTTAGTGCAATTATAACAACACAGATTTGTTTTAATAGGTCAGAAGGGTTGCCATCAGATGAAATTGCAGCTTGAGATCTGAAGTGGTTAAATAATGGCTGCTAGCTGTGTGCTCAGATGCAGAGCTGATTTATAGAGTTCTGGTGAGTCACAAACATCGGAGGCTGCAAGACCTCTGTTCATTCATCAATTCAAATGTGCATTAGCTGTTGTGACACTTGACACCAAAAGATCAGAAAATGGTGAGTTTCAAGCAAATTTAGTCTGCGCATACTTATAAACAAAATTAAACTGATGCTAAAAGGGCATTTGTTTTATTCTCAGTGCATGTTTTTGCTTCCGATTTCAGCAAAGTTTCACTCAGAATTTCATTATTAAGACAGCAAACTCATTTTTGCTTCTGAATAAAAATATCAATGTTGTAATCTAATCATCAATTGATGTTTGACCAATACAGAAACTCTCGTATTCCCACCTCCAACCCAGACTGCTAAACCTCCAGATGGTCACACAAGTTCTGAACTGATACTCAAAAACTGTGGCAGCAGCAAAAATCAGCTATTTCTCCTCTTGAGTGTAAGCTCATGATTAGTTTGGTAAATTATGGAGACATATGTTCTCTAGTTTTATTAACTTGGTTGATTTATTATGTTACATGACTTCTTTGACAAAATAAGGTCACAAAAGAAATATGAAGGGTTTGGAATAAATTCAAGGTTATGAGGGAACTCTCCCCTCTGTGGTGAGATGTGGCAGGAAAAGTGGGAAAATCCAGAGAGCATGAACATCTCAGAATCTCACCATTGAGAAATATTTTTGCAATTTTTTCCTCAAGCCTTTGATGATGCTTTTGAAGGCCACTGAGCAGCAGTTACCTTTTTTTCATGTATTTGCAACTCACCTTTTGCAATTCATCTCTCCTTCCCCCCTAAAAAAACTAGACAACACAAATTCCTAACAGATAAATCAGAATGAGTACTTGGCAGCTGAAGTTCCTTGAATGCTTGTCCCAGTCATCATCCAATAGCTTCTTCCCAACAGCATCCTGGTTTCCATGTGCCACCATCCTCCTTAGCCTTTTGGCTATACAAGTCAGCACCAATAAGCCACCAGATTTACCACAACATCATTCCTGCTCTCAGACCAACTTACCCATCACTTAAAGCCTTCAACTTTTTATTTGGAGCTCACAAACACTTTTGGTTTGTGCATTTCTGCACAGCGTCTCCTGAATCGACATGGGATTCATCTCATGGCTCTTAGCTTGCTTTCTCAGCACACACTCACTTGGCTGCCAACCTCTGGACACTTCCATTGCTTTGTTCGGGCAAACTCATTGATTTCAGTATTGACCTACAGCAGCTTGTTTATGTCTGGTCCATATTGCTTTCTTATTGCACAGGGCATTTAGTGTTCAGTTACCAGTTGTCAGCTTCTGTGACTTTCATGATTTGTTTTAAAACACAGTCAGAAGCAGGGAGCTTGATCCAGTAGATGGAAGTGAAAAATCAAGGAAGTAGGGAGCATGCTACGGTGCACTATTGTGCCATGTCAACGTCACTCTTACAGCATTTGTCAGCAGTTCACATGACAAACATAATACAAGCAAATGGCCAGCAAATGTTAAAGAGAAGTAGTACATAATAAGATGAAAGGAGCTTCGGTCAGCCAGAGGGTGTTACAGTCAGTCAATCAGGCAAGAGAACTTTACAGAAATAGCAAGAGGCAAAATCATGGAGGGTTTAAAAAAAAACAAGCACTGACACAATAAGGTATTGCTGACATATTTCAAAACATATTGGGACAATGGTTGAACAGGATTAGTACATGTTAGCTTATTGTTAGCCGTTTTAGGTGAGCTCATGTTTACAGAGGGCAATATGTCGGACAGCAACAAGGAGAGTATCACTTGATTACATCGATAGGTTAAATGAACATCAAATTAATTTCCAAATTTTTAAAGTGCAATAAATCTACTGAAATTTGAGAAAGCTCTTTCAGTAATATTAGCTTATATATTACCACCGCATAAACAGACTATGTTTTCATCCAGAAACTTTGGTCACATAATACTAGCATTTGACAATTAACTGAAAGTAAAATATTTCATTTCATTTCAAGCAATCAGTAGGGAAACTTTAATATTTGCTTTATTTTACACTCAGATAATTTTCTTCCTCCAACATAATCTCCCTTTTGAGACATTCTCACAGATCTTTCCATTTTGCTAACCTTTCATGTTTAAATCAAATGCATTAAAAATATCCTTCATGCATTTCAATAGGCCCCTACTGGAAAATCATTAATTGGTAGTTGCAGCTAATATGAGCTCCATAAACTCCGTGATTTGAAAAATTATAAAACAATGCTTCTCTTATTGATAAGAAACTTTAATTTTGCCACATCCTTATTTCCCCACCGTTGAAAATTATGTACTTCTATTTAATCGTACATTAATTGTCTTTAGTTGTATGCCATTGAATATGAATTTCACTAGGGATTCATTTGAGCTGACATAGACACACTAAAACAAATCATTGGGTGAGGAAGTGCATTCTGGTAATTTATAACTCTATAGACAAAGATAAAGCTACAAAAACGTTGGCTCTAAGTTTATCCTTCCTGGAATAGAATGCTCTTTGGTTCAGAATTTGAGGAAGTCATGGAAGCTCTGCAAGTGTTTAAAATGACAGACACGAGCTGAATTTGGAGATTATACCCTTATTTATGAGGAATTCTGTTGTCATTGGTAGGAAAAAGGAAGTACAGTGTGACTTTCATGAGGGAGAAATGAACTCACAAGGTCATTTGAACGCAGCAGAGAATTCTAACGGATCCCACTTCATTCAAGGGAGATTCTTGATCCACAATGGGAGGGTAACACACTTTTAGATTAATCGGAAATATTCTTGCTGGCCCGGCTGGGCCTGGAATGCTGTCACGCTGTGAAGTTACTTAAATCCCCAGATATTTAAACATTTAAAAACAAAAGCTCTGCCAGAGAGTGTTGGAAAAAAAGTTAGCCCATCATTTATAATAGCTGTTTGTGGACATTGCCAAAGGGTAATCATTATGTTATCATTACTGTTTCACTGTTTTCAACAACCTGTCATCATCTCAGTGGCAAATCTAGATTTAAAATTTGATTGACAGGTGAAAGAGGTTATTAAAAGCAGCTATCTTTGATATCTTTTTCTTAAAATAAGGATTTCATTACCTGAAGAGACTTAAATATTCAGAATTTGTTTATAAATGGGAGATCATCTTCCATGTAGTTAAGCTGGAATATATCAAAGATTCTTAATTTACTTTCATTTCTTTTTTCGCTGATCCTCTATTTGTGCTGAATACTGGGATAATTGGCATATAGAGTACAAGGTGATAGGGTGGTGATGGGAAAAGGAAGATGAGGCGGGTAAACAGAGATGGTTGGGGCATGGGTTACTATGAGTTGGCATGGCAGCAGTTGGAATGCGAGCTTGGAGTAGGCATGGGGAGTGACGGATGGATGAAGTCTGAGGATCAAGTACTAGTAGTCCTTCAGTAATTCTTAATTAACTGTAAAAATCAAGTCAATGATAGAATCAAAGCGTATCTACACTGCTCCCACAATTAAAATACTATAAGAAGAAAAACATTCTTCATTTATTGGATAATCCTGTCCAATCTTAGACTTCAAAACTTTATTGCAACATTTGTTCCTCAATTAATGAATATTAGTATGTTCATTTTAATTTCCCTTCTTGTCAATTCAGGGATATTAATGTTTTGTTTGATATACTCATCTTCCAACTAAAATCCCAAATGATCACATAGAAAAAATTTTGTATTGTTTTCTACTGCATCTAATATTTTCACAGTCCTAAAATTTCCCTTCCTCAATCCTAGCTTCCCCTGAGAATCTTCCATCCTCTACTCGAATTTTCACTTACAGTGACCACAAATACCAACAATCCTTACTTCATTAAGATTTGTTTTCCTTCCCAACGCCTACAGGTTAAATCTTGCTCTGCGATTTATTTAAAGCCCTCGAGTATGTGGCAACCATTTTGATGATGTTTAAAAATAGTAACATTTTCAAATTCTCATCAATTTGTGAGCCGTGTATTACATTATTGCAGAACAAAACCCCAAAAAGTAATTTGGACCTGTCAGGCTTGCAGGCAAATCAGTGAAGGAGAAAGAAATGACACCAACAACCTCTGTTACCAAGAAATTTCAGAGCACTCATATTAAATTCAATTTTTGACAGACAATACCATTCTCTACTCATATGACACAGCAATTTCAGACGTTAAACAATTCCACTTTCTGAAAAGCAATTATAACTTCCTCAAGTAGGAGCTGAATACGATTTAATAAATAGGTCCAACTTTATAAAATCCTTACCTGCAAGGACATAGGGGAGAACTTATTAAGTCAAACAACCAAAGGATACAACAATATATAGTTAGGGAAAGAATTTTAGAAGTAAGATTCTTATATACATGTGTGATGACAATAGTTGATTCCAGTGTTCCACAGTTACAAAGAATAAAAGTTACAGGCAGGCAGACTGATTACTTTTCTATTTTGTAAGTACTATATCAGAAAGGAGGACTGACTCTGTTCCGTTTTAATTATAATACTGCAGAAAGTGCATTTCAGCTTTGATGCCCATTTGAGGTTGAGAATTTGGACCTTGATTTACACTTGCAAAGCTGGTACATTGTCAAGAAATCTCCAGATGTACCGTAAGCGGCTGGAGAAGATGTGTTTCAAATGATGGCATTCTTCATTCTGAGGTGTGAGAATGGGGGCAGGGGTGTGGGTGGCAATGGGGAGGTTTGTGGAGACAAGATAGAGCTGGTGCGATCACACAGGAAACAGACCAGAGGTTGCAGTTGGATTGTTAGAAGTTTCTCTCTTGGTTTCTGAGATGTTATTCCATTTAATTTCTTCAGTTAGACTCTCTAGAAACTAGACCATCATTGATCCATTCACTTCCCATCCTCACACGTGCTGACTCATGAACACCACCGATTCTCATACCAGTTAATAGCTTCTGTGCCACCTTAATAGCTTCTGACCCTCCACACATTCCCAGTCCTTTATATCCACACTGGAAATTTATCAGCAACCTATGATAACTTATGTTTCTCCACCTACCAGATGTCGCCTTACGCTCCATGCTAATTCAACACAATTCATCATAAGCAGACCTTAGGAACCATACTGAAGTGAAAGAAAATATATTTCCAAATAACTGTTACAGATTTCATTATAGTTTTAAGAAATCATTCATGAATGCCTATTCAATATATTTCCCCAAATCCATCACTTGCTAATGCCTCCAAATACTTTTACCAAGGTATTCCAATATTGTAATTTTAGTCAAAGAATCTGCATTCAAGCCAAATGCTTTCATTAGATATTTTAAAGAAAGCTAACAGATGGAAATTTAATGGAGTGAGATTGTAGAGGACCAAAATTTTAAGAATATCAATAAAACTACATTTGACAACCAATTCAGTTCAAATTGATGTATTACTCGTCAGTGTTTACAAGGCTTTCCCTATCATTCCTAAGTAATACAACATGCCAACTAATTCTCGCATATTCTTAGCCCCATCTTCTTTCTTAATTATCTCGTTATTTGATTCATTCACCTATTGGTCATTGACAATGCCAATGATGATTCCAACAACAACAACAAATACAGGAACCCGTGTTTGGATTGTTCCGATAGTTTCCTTGTTGTGATCCCAGCTGATGTTACTATTGGACAAGTTAGATTCCAGACGAAATCTGCCTCAATATATAGAATCTCATGTTTTACTTTTAAATATAACATGGCATTCATAAAACATTCATAAGACACATTGCTGTAGATTTGGTTTTAACAATAAAGCAGACATTAATCAAGTTAAAAAAAAACTATCTAAATATGTCTGTTTAAAAAATTTCAAAACAAATGGCAAAACAAAATATCACCTACATCCCAATACCATCACTTTACTGCTAATCAAATACTAATTAAATTTTCCTTCCTTATTTACTCTGCCAGTCTAACTTAGCTACTTCTTCGCAGTTCTGATCTTCTGAGCTGTGAGGCCTTTTTTTTTTAAACACATACCCTATTGAGACCTTAGTCTTCATCAAATCTTTCAATAATCTACATAACTCTAACCAAATACTCCTCGTCATGAAGCTTTACAAAGTACAAACTTTCACTAAGAGATAACATATTCCTCAACTTACTTGGTTTCTGTTTATCTCTCCTCAGTTTTTATTTTCCTGTTTTTCTTTATGCTCTGTTTATTTTTTTTATCTAACACAAGTCTCCAACTTTTCATTTTTATATCCAAGCTAATTCCATATGTGACATTCCAATTTAAGATCTCTCTCCTTCTAATTCCAAATGCAAGATGGTCACAAATTACCTCGTTTTTGACTAAACGTTTTCTTCAATTTATCTGTCAACGTCCTCAGTTTATCTTTCGTCAAAAATTTCAAAGACTCCAATGGCATATCTTTTACTCACAGAAAGCTCCTAGCAATATCCAAAGCCATTTTCAAAATCTTTGCAACAAAGTGCATCATGACACAACCGTTTTACATCCAGGTAAAAACATCCAGCAGATCCACATGCCCATTTCTTTAAAAAAAGATACAGATCCCTCTGAAATGCAGTGAACTCAAATCCCACAAGAGCCCCTGTAATGTGAAGAAACTTTTCCCTAACCTACAGCAAGCATATACTGATTTCATATTATGGTGCTGTCAAGACTGATCGAGTGAATTTTAGTCAACTCTTCACAAAAATAGACCAAAGGCCATATGCCACTAGTTTGTAATCCAAATATTTAACTTAAATGTATATAGAGATATATTACACATCTTTCATCATAGCCAAGCTCAGTAGAATAACTCCCTTTTCCCTCTTTCAGCAGAATCTACAGAGCCATTCTGTTAAACTCTCATTCAGTATTGTCAGCACTAAAATATCATCTCAGGTGCACCACAGCTCAGCTTCTGCTTACAATAGGATTCTTTGCACATCAACTCGCTTATCAAAGCTTTAATGTCACATTGTAATTCAATGAAATTCCATGCATAAAATCAGACTTTCTTGGCTGAAGCTGTGTTTATTTAAGCAGATATTGAACAGGTAAACAACTGACAAGTAAACAGGAATAAAACAATTTTGTTCACATGTATATGCCACAGGAATAGGGTATTATTTACTTCTCAGGAATCAATGAAAAGAACTAAATGAAAATCTGAATATCTCTTATAAGCTTCAATCCAAATTCTTTCAATGAAAATCAGCACACATTTAGACTCACTTCTGTATGTGAGAACTCCAACATTGTGATTCAATTATGTCTGGATCAAAATAAACTCACCAATAGGAGATGCACTAGCTTATTAAAAATTAAATAATTAAAATACTTATTGCTTTGGTACAAAGACACAGTAAGCTATCAAATTATGATTAATTCACATGCAAAACAAATAACAACATACTTTTAAATGTTAAATATGGCTTATATATGTGTTGCTTCAGCATTTATTATCAGCAGTTCAATAACATGAATGATTTAAACTTGAGGCAGACTGGGAATGCCGCAAAAAGGAAGGATAACTTAGGACATCTTATGACTTCCAATATCTCTAATGATAAGAAGTTAGCATTAAGGCACTTTACCTGAATGCTCGTAGCATTCATAACAAAGCAGATGAACTAATGGCACAGATCATCGTGAATGATTATGATGTGGTCGGCATCACAGAGACGTGGTTGCAGGGGGGTCAGGACTGGCACATAAACATCCAAGGATTTTCAACTTATCAAAAAGACAGGGAGGCGGGCAGAGGGGGCGGGGGTGCCTTATTAGTTAAGAACAAAATTAAATCTATGGCACTGGCACATAGCGTTGGATGATGTGGAGTCTGTGTGGGTGGAATTGAGGAACCACAAAGGCAAAAAAAACCATAATGGGAGTTATGGACAGAGCTCCTAACAGTGATCAGTACCAGGGATGCAACATGTACCGGGAAATAGAGAAGGCATGTCAGAAAGGCAAGGTCACAGTGATCATGGGAGACTTCAATATGCAGGTGGACTGGGTAAATAATGTTGCCAGAGGATCCAAAGAAAGGGAATTCATGGAATGCTTACAGGATGGCTTTTTGGAACAGCTTGTCATGGAGCCCACAAGGGAGCAGGCTATTCTGGAGCTAGTGCTATGTAATGAACCAGACTTTATAAAAAATCTTAAAGTAAGGGAACACTAAGGAAGCAGCGATCATAATATGGTAGAGGTCAGTCTGCAGTTTGAAAGAGAGAAGGCAAAATCGGATGTAATGGTGTTACAGTTAAATAAAGGTAATTATGAGGGCATGAGAGAGGAACTAACGAAAATAGACTGGAAGCTGAGCCGAGCAGGAAAGACAGTGGAGCAAAAATGGCAGGAGATTGTGGGTAAAATTGAGGACACTGTACAGAGGTTCATCCCCAAGAAAAGAAAGATTATCCGGGGAGGGATTAGACAGCCATGGCTGACAAAGAAAGTCAGGAAATGTATTAAAGCAAAAGAGAGATCCTATAAAGTGGCTAAGAGCACTGGGAAATCAGAAGATTGGGAAGGCTACAAAAACAAACAGAGGATAACAAAGAGAGCAATAAGGAAGAAGAGGATCAAATATGAAGGTAAACTAGCCAGTAATATTAAAAATAATAGTAAAAGTTTCTTTCAACACATAAGAAATAAACGACAGGCAAAAGTAGACATTGGGCCACTTCAAACTGATGCTGAAAGCCTAGTGATGGGAGATAAGGAAATAGCTGGAAACTTAATAAGTACTTTGCATCAGTCTTCACAGTGGAAGACATGAGTAGTAATATCCTAACAATTAAAGGGAGTCAGGGGGCTGAGTTGAGTATGGTTGCCATTACAAAAGAGAAAGTGCTAGAAAAGCTAAAAGGTCTTAAAATTGATAAATCTCCTGGCCCCGATGGGCTACATCCTAGAGTTCTGAGGGAGGTGGCTGAGGAAATAGCGGAGGCGTTGGTTGAGATCTTTCAAAAGTCACTGGAGTTAGGGAAAGTCCCGGATGATTGGAAGATCACTGTTGTAACCCCCTTGTTCAAGAAAGGATCAAGACAAAAGATGGAAAATTATAGGCCAATTAGCCTAACCTTGGTTGTTGGTAAAATTCTAGAATCCATCATGAAGGATGAGGTTTCTAAATTCTTGGAAGAGCAGGGACGGATTAGAACAAGTCAACATGGATTTAATAAGGGAACGTCGTGCCTGACAAACTGTTGGAATTCTTTGAAGAGGTGACAAGTAGGTTAGACCAGGGAAACCCAGTGGACGTGGTCGATCTAGACTTCCAAAAGGCCTTTGATAAGGTGCCACATTGGAGGCTGCTGAGTAAGGTGAGGGCCCATGGTGTTTGAGGTGAGCTATTGGTCTGGATTGCAGATTGGCTGTCTGACAGAAGGCAGAGAGTTGGGATAAAAGGTTCTTTTTCGGAATGGCAGCCAGTGACAAGTGGTGTCCCGCAGGGTTCAGTATTGGGGCTGCAGCTGTTCACGTTATATATTAATGATCTGGATGAAGGGACTGGGGGCATTCTAGCGAAGTTTGCCAATGATATGAAGTTAGGTGGACAGGCAGGTAGTACTGAGGAAGTGGGTAGGCTGCAGAAGGATCTAGACAGTTTGGGAGAGTGGTCCAGGAAATGGCTGATGGAATTCAATGTGAGCAAATGTGAGGTCTTGCACTTTGGAAAAAAGAATACAAGCATGGACCACTTTCTAAATGGTGAGAAAATTCATAAAGCGAAAGTACAAAGGGATCTGGGAGTGCTAGTCGAGGATTCTCTCAAGGTAAACATGCAAGTTGAGTCCGTGATTAAGAAAGCGAATGCAATGTTGTCATTTATCTCAAGAGGGTTGGAATATAAAAGCACCGTTGTGCCACTGAGACTTTATAAAGCTCTGGTTAGGCCCCATTTGGAGTACGGTGCCCAGTTTTGGTCCCCACACCTCAGGAAGGACATACTGGCACTGGAGCGTGTCCAGCGGAGATTCACATGGATGATCCCTGGAATGGTAGGTCTAACATACGAGGAACGGCTGTGGATCCTGGCATTGTATTCATTGGAGTTTAGAAGATTAAGGGGAGAACTAATAGAAAATTACAAGATAATACATGGCTTGGAAAGGGTGGACGCTAGGAAATTGTTTCCGTTAGGCGAGGAGACTAGGACCCGTGGACACAGCCTTAGAATTAGAGGGGGTAAATTCAAAACAGAAATGCAGAGACATTTCTTCAGCCAGAGTGGTGGGCCTGTGGGATTCATTGCCGCGGAGTGCATTGGAGGCCGGGACGCTAAATGTCTTCAAGGCAGAGATTGATAAATTCTTGATGTCACAAGGAATTAAGGGCTACAGGGAGAATGTGGGTAAGTGGAATTGAAATGCCCATCAGCCATGATTGAATGGTGGAGTGGACTTGATGGGCCAAATGGCCTTACTTCCACTCCTATGTCTGATGGTCTTATCCTTGTTCTTGAATAGTTTTCCTAAGTAAGTACTCCTTACGGAAATGAAACTTGATTTTGTGCATCATAAAACTGTCGTTATGAAGCACAGTTTCCACAGTGACAGGACTATAAGCAACATGTGGAAAATACGTTTTTCATGACATGTTTGTGAGTTCGCAGTTTTTCAACATCAACTGTCTATACTCCACAGTGACTACACTTGTGTAAATGTTAATTAGACAGGCATGAAAGACAATGCATACTCAGATGTAATTTAATGATATTTCTCTTCTCAGTCAGTGGTCAAAGTAGACTGTTCAGTTAGCCTGACACTGCACTCTGCTGATTACTATTACTATGCTATTAGCTATCATATGCTCTCTTTGCTGAAAAGTTAACATTTTCTGTTTGAATATGATTAGAGTTATTAAAGGGTCTGTCATTGATGTCTGCAAGAAGAACTGACCTAGGAGAACCTAACTCTGGAGCAGTATGCTCCAATTGTATTAATCCACAGTAATTGTGAAAAAGACACAATAATTAAAGCACTAAAAAGAATATGTCCTCCCTTTATTGTTATGTTCCCTGATGGCAAAGAGCCATTACATATTTAAGCCACTAAACAAAGGCAGCAGTAGAGGAAATTTTAATTAAATCAACGATTGATGAAGCAAACTAACACTGACACAATCATTTTCACGCTGTTAAAGCCTGATGTGCTGCAATGATTGCCAAAGCCAACTTTCCAAATTTCAAGTGCATAAAACTTGTCGATGTTCATGATGTAAAGTTTGCGACAGTCAATGGCATTCCTTCGCTCTATCTGTGAGACAAAGCTGCCAGCTTGCAGCATATGCAGTGTGTTTGTGAGACATGCAATTGGGATATGGAGTAGGTGTGAGATTGACATAGCATATGACATTGAATGGCATGTTCTCCTCCCTGACTGCCCACAGCTGAAAATTTGACAAGCTGCCTAGCTTCATGTAGGCACTACAAAGCCATGATGCAAGATATTGTGAGCATTTAGGCTCTGGCTCAGAGGGCAGAACATAGAAAGTTTAAGTAATGCAAGGAAGAGATGTAGTGAGTATCCAAGAAGGTGCAAAGCGTGTAAGAGCAAGTGAGGAGTTCTGACAACGCATGCTGGTCCAATCCCTGAGTTGAATGTCTGTCTCTGTATGCCATCGTGTCTTGGCAACAACATAATAAGGAAAGGTGTTGATGCAGCATTGCACTGAGAATGGTCAGAGAAGTACCAGGAGGGTGTGGTGAAAGGAGCATGCTTTTGGCACTAATGTCTGTGGATGGAATGTGCATGTAGGCACTGCCCATGGAATGTGCCCTGTAATGCTAGTGTCCAAGGTGGACAGCCGAAGGAGAAAGCAGCGGGCTGGAGTCACCAGGTCACCACTCTGAATTTCAAATCGAGAATTGGTGCCATCTAGTTTATATCAGGAGAATGAGAAACTCCATTAAATGAGGTATTATTAAATAATAATATGTTCCTGCATACAAATAAGCCTCTTACTAGTGAGATTCTTGCTCGGAGAACTGAAATATTTTCTCTTGAAATAAAGAATTACTTTACTGCCGATGTCACTCAATTGTTCAAATTTCTCGCCAAGACCTAGATTTTTCATTGCCTGGGAAGATTACCCCCTCGGTCATTGAATGGAAATCAACTTTTGTAATCAATGCAGATCATGATAGACCACATTTAGGATGACGAAAGCAGTATAATTTATTCCCATCTCCTGCCATATTTTTTCACTAATTTGCGCAACTGCTATTTAATTGCAAGGCATTGTTAGATTACAGTCTATTTCGAGCACCATGCCTACAGTGACATTATTTATGCATTAGTTTGGTCAAGATAGTTGACCACAAAACCTTTTGTTCGATAAAGCTGAAAATACAAGAACTGTTAAGAGACTTTACGACGTTATGTGAGTGGAGTTACGCTGGATCATTTGATTTGGCTGAGAGCTCGGAATTAAGGAAATCAACACCGCTTGTCTCTACCAAAATAGGGACAAAATATTCAGGATTGGTCACGTACACAGATAATTCCAAATAAGGCGTACACTTGGCACAGAGAGTCCTGTATAAAATCAGCTGGGAAATCCTTGATTTCAGAGGCAACTTCAGAGACTACCAACTCCAAAGAAATACCCTGTATCAGGAGGCATGGTGAAGACACAGCGAGGATTGCCAGCCTCGCCAGATTCAACACTCTCAGGTAATAATGTTTGGGGTTGGTTACAGAACCCAGGATAAAGAGGGCAGTGGATGAAATACCTCTAGTCGTTAAAGATGTGCCTCATTAACTTAAGTACTTCATGAATTAGTTGAGTTTTATAGAGTTCTAAGTGTCTCTGCTGTATCATTATTTATATATGTACTGTTGTGTTACAGAGACAGACAACACTTTACAGCTAAACTTCTCCCATCACTTGCACTGCCTGGGGCATTGGACATTCCATAATAACCAATGCCAAAGGTAGTGAGGGGAAAGGTTTGGTTGCAAAGTGTTCTATAATAACCAACAGTTGAAACTTTTTTAACCCAATCTTTGAAACCACCTAGTCAAACTACGATCAGAGCTTTGACATTCAGCTAAAAAAACTCAGGGAACTATTGGAAGAATCTAACTTTACAAAAGTGCCACTCAAGTCAAAGGAAAGTTATCCAGTACCCCCTTGTTTGAAAGTGACAGAGAACCTTTACTAAAAACAAGGCAGCTTTATGATTACCTTTTAACTTTATATAACTCTGCAGTACAAAATAACACAATGGCCACAACCAAAAAAAAAATCTTCAAAATCATTGTATGAACATCAACATCATTGGCAATTATTGCTCATCTCTGGTGGCCTTGGAACAGTTTGACATGAATTAGCTTCTTGAACTATAGGGCATTTTGGTATAACAAGACAGTTGCGTACCTCTGTAACCTGATGCTGCAGAAAATTGTGCTTTGGAAAACCGCTATTGAAAATTGCACTGTAGAAGGTCGCAATAGAAAATTGCTATACCTATTCAGTAGAAAGTTTGCATTATTCAAAATGAGACTACAATTTGTCAATTGTGTGATAGTCAATTCGCATTGACAGATCATGTGTTATACCAGAATAACTTGTGCTGCATTTCTCAGGGGACAGCAACATTCACTGTGTGGGCTCAAATCATATGTGGTTTAGTTGCTAAAAGGGTGGCAGAGAATGGAGAGGGAAGATGACTGAGCTTCGGTGGGTGGAGAAGAGAACATTTGGGGGCTGGGGATCTCAAGCTCAGTTGAACAACCCAAAGACAGTATTAAACCCTGATGAAGTTTTCAGTTTTAAATTCATTGGGATTCTACAGTTAAAAGCTATTCAATAAAGGGGAAATCCAACTTGCAACTCCAATTGTTGTGTACAATGTCAATCTATCACTATCGCACAAGTAAGAAAACTGTGACTGAAATCCTTAAGGTTCCAAAGAACAGCATGAGCAAGAAGTCATATGTATTATCCAAATATTTTATATGAAGAATATCTATGAATCTCTGCAAGAAAGATTAAGAGAGAAAATAACGGCAGCAGCTTTTGCGCCATCCTGCTGTTATCGCTGTCCAAAGTAAAATGGTCAGAGACAAGCAAACATTGGCCACAATGGTGTTAATTTTTTGAGTCCAGTCATAAAAAGTATTTTAACTAAGTGTCATATTCATATTTATGTAATCAGAATAGAAACGTTAAGCTGTTAACTATGTCTGTATTACACTTTAAATACTTTGATATGTTTTCGTTGTCAAAGTGAACTGAACAATGATCTCAATACATCCAGTAAATTAATAAGCAACCAGATTATTAAATTGCAGAAATAGGGTTTGAAAATAATTCACAATAAAGGGATGTCCCAGTTAATAAGTCTCAAATGACAGTTACCTTTAAAGCAAAGAAATTCATATAATTGAGGAGCAGAGTATTGCAAAGAATTCAAAACTTTGCCCTTGAAAATTATTCAACAAACCAAACTTAAATTCTTCTACCTTTTGATTCAATACTTGAAAAAGTTTATTTCAAACTATGTTGGAATACAGAAAAGAAGCTATTAAATTTGAATTCAATAAAAATCTGCAATTAAGAGTCAAATGATGACCAGAAACCATTGTTGATTTTCAACCATCTGGTTCATGACATGTGACTCAAGATCCAAAGCAATTTGGTTAACTCTTAACTCTGGCATGAACAATAAATGCCACCAGCAACACCATTATCCTACAAATGAATAAAAAAAAATAATAAACACTTCGGGCATATGTCCTTCATCAGGAATCCATCTGAGGACCATGAAAATCCACATTTTGAGCATAAGCCCTTCATCAATGCTTTAAGGTCCACATCAATGTCAAGATCAATCTTGCTCCATCTTTTGTGCATTCCATCATCAGTGTGGCAAGATTCTCACCAGGCAGCAGTGAGATGCCTTTTGATTGGGATTAATATTTCTTATAAACCTCGTTCAAGCCACAATTCACCAAATTATAATATGAACTCCCATCTTTTCAAACTTACCAAAAACAACCACTTCCATTGAGAAGGACAAAGGCAGCTGAAACATGGGAACATGGCTACCTGCAAGTTCCCCTCCAAACCACGCACCATCCTGGTGTGGAAATATATTATCATTCCTTCGCTGTTGCTGGAATTCCCTCCCTAAAGGCATTATGGGTCAACCTACAGTATGTGGACTGCAGCTTCTCAAGAAAGCAGCTCAGCACCACCTTCTCAAGGGCCACTAGGGAAAGACAATAAATGGTGGCCCAGCCTGCGACACCCACGTCCCATCACTGATTTTTTAAAAAGAAGTGAGAAGTTGACAAGGAACTCAGAGGGAGTGCCTGGTGGATTCAGCATTTTACTTGTTCCAAACATTCTCCGTGTTGGAAATCAGGTACCAACATCTCAGGCACACTCCATGGGCATCACAGGTACCCACACCAGTGCATACTTGCATCTGACAAGGATCTGTATCGAAGAACTCTCTTGACACTTATAGGATGCTTCTGCACTTTAATGTTGCACTCGCAACTAACTGCATTGCTACAGCAAGGACACTATGCCCTCAGGGACATGCACCCAGCTCACTGCCTGACCCATGTGGCATCTCTAGCCTGTTTGCTTTCTATCATTGTGTTCATTCACCTTGGACCTACGTGGACGCTCACAGCACCCCTGTCTTGCATTTTCTTGTTTTGCCACATGTTGCCTTTTTGCACTTTGGCCACTCAGCGAGAGATACGAGGCTCAAAATATTGCTGCAGGAAGCTTGTCATGATTTCAGCAGATATAAATCAAGTCAAGGGGGATAGCCTTCACCCTGGGGTTTCCAACACAGTAAGTCAAGGGCTACCTCTGATACCAGTCCAGGCCACAGCCAGGACCATTTCCACATTAGAGCTGAGGAACTGAATGATGGGTTGCACACCACCAATCTTGACACCTTCTGCCTTATTATGAGCTGTTTTCCTCATGAAACAAGAGAGGTAAGTATTATGGGAGTCAATCATGGCTGGCACAGCTATGGTTGATAGGATGGATGAGGAGCTATCCTCAGAGGGTAAGTAGGCAGGAGATAGCACACACAGGGTAAGGAAAGTTGGTGAGTGGGGTGGGTGAGAGCGAGTGAAGAGGGAGCTGTTTCAGGCAGTAGTGACAGTGATAGAGATGAGCCCAATTAGGAGGAGGTACAGTAGCAAAACCAGATTGATTGTGAGGTATTGGAGAGAAGATAGCAGAGCTCACTCTGGCAGAGTGCAGAAGGACAGTGACCTTCATCTTAGAGTGCTGGATAGTGTTGTAAAAGTGGGTAGCAACCAGGAGAAGCTGGCCTGGCTTGATGTCATGGTGTCCACAACCAGCCTCAGGGTACCACTTTGCTGGTAGAATGGGGCACAGATTAACCCCTGTCATATCTTGGTAAATGTCAGCAACTGCACAGGGTAGTTTTAACAGACAATGTTGACCAGGTACACAATGGGGTTTTCAAAATCACATGGGTGCAAGGGATGCCAGTGAATTCCAAACTTCCAGTTCCATCTTCAGAACTGTTTTGAAGAAGAGTCATACTGGACTCGAACCATTAACTCAGTTTCTCTCTCCACAGATGCTGTCCAACATGTTGAGTTTCTCCAACAATCTCAGTGTTCGTAAATTTTAATTGAATTTGTTGGCCCTCCTTTCAAATAGGCAGCATCCGAGGAGCAGGAGAATGGACATTTCAGGCATTTACCCTTCATCAGGAATTCCTGATGAAGGGTGTATGTCTGAAACATCGATTCTCCTTCTCCTCGGATACTGCCTGACCTGCTGTGCTTTTCCAGCATTACACTCTCAACTCTGAGCTCCAGCATCTGCAGTCCTCACTTTCTCCTCCCTTCAAATAGGCAAGCTAATTTTTCAACAGTTACAACACAGAGACAGAGAAAACAAGGGGCTAACACCTTCAACATATTGTCTAGCAATGACCATTGTTAACAGCTAACCTGAGAATGCGACTTAAGAAAAAGGTTTTGTGATTTACACATGAAAGAAGTGAAACTGTCATGGTATTCTCACAGATGAAAGGCTTAACAGACAATCAATTTTTCAATGTATAATTTCAGGTACATCACACTGTAAATTTTTGCTATAAATTCTGTGTGTTAGGATTGAGCCCTCCACTACCACCTGATGAAGGAGCGACTCTCCGAAAGCTAGTGTGCTTCCAATTAAACCTGTTGGACTATAACCTGGTGTTGTGTGATTTTTAACTTAACACAGAGCAAAGTTTTCTGTGAATATGAATTTGACTTGCAATATAATTTGACAGAATGAAAGAAGTTAACCATCCTTTTTTTCTAATTGTTTTGCAGCCTCTTTGAAGGCAATGCCAACAATGTTGTGTTTCCTCTAAACTGTAATTAGAACTAAACGAATCAGTGACTGTAAATCAATACAGAGTCTTGGATCAAAATCTTACATGCACACAAAAAGGGAATGCAATCCGACACAAGTGGTTCAACTGCAGGAGGTGCACATCATTACAAATCGGCGAGCTACTTATAAAAGGTCAAAATAATCTGTTTGATTCAAAAACAAATGGCCTTCTGACACATCAAAGTACTTGATTAGCCCAGTGATCAATACTTCACATCAACAGGATGTGAAGCAATTATCATGAATTGTTCCATGGAAATCATGTTTTCTTCGTTAGGATCAAAACGTTGAATTTAGAACATTAAGGCACATATTATTGCAATCAATTCTGGATTTTTTTTCCTTGTAAATTTGTTGCAGCACTGATTAATTTGTGATAGCGCACAGTTTCAGCAGAGGTTACTGGATCTTTCAAAGGAAAAATGGCTACATATTCAAAGCAAGAGAACGAACAGGATTCTGGGAAGAGTAATGGGAGGTGGCATTCATTCCAGGTGGCTCCAGCCTGAAAAGAGTTAGCAGAGAGACATTAAGCTGAATGGACACTTTCTTGACTGCAGATTTTATTGTCAACAGTATCTCAAAATCAGCAATACTGAACATTTATTGTTCTTTAAAAAGAAATGCAATATAAAATTGATTAATATCTCTCTGGATTTTGGTTGCCAAAGTGAGCACCACATGAATAACAAATCACAATAAAATGATTCAAATGACGCAAACTAGAAAATAACTTATGTACTCATCTCTACCATTTCCTCTGGCAGCTCGTTTCATCCTCTGCTTGAAAAAGGTTACTCAAGTCCTTTTAAAAGCTTTCCCCTCTCACCTTAAACCTATGCCCTCTAGTTTTGGACTCCCCTCCCCTGGGGAAAAGAAAACCTTGGTTATTCATCCTATGCATGACCATCATGATTGTATAAACCGCAATAAGGTCATCCCTTAGTCTCCAACGCTGCAGGGGAAAATTAACGTAGCTTATTCAGCCTCTCATTGTGACTCAAATCCTCCGATGCTGGCAACACTTTAGTAAATCTTTTCTGTATTGTCTCAAGTTTAACAACAACCATGCAAAAGATGGAAGCCCAGAACTGTACACAATATTCTAAAAGTGGCCTCACCAATGTCCTGCACAGAGGCAACATAACATCCCAAATTCTATACTCAATGTTCTAATCAATGAAGGCAAGTGTGCCAAATACGTTCACCAAACTGTCTCCCTGTGACTCCACCGTCAAGGAACAGTGCACCTGCACCCCTGGATCTCTTTATTCAGCAGGAGGGTACAATTACATCATTTAAAATGCATCTGGATGGGTATCTGAATTGGAAACATTTAGAGGGATATGGGCCAAATGTTGGCAAATGGGACGAGGTCAGATTGGGGTGGCTGGTCTGCACAGACAAGTTGGACCAAGGGTCTGTTTCCATTGCTGTATGACTCTGAGTTGTAGAATCATGGAGATGTACAGCACAGAAATAGACCCTTTGGTCCAACTCATCCATGCGACCAGATATCCTAAATTAATCTAGTCCCATCTGCCAGCCCATATCCCTCTAAACCTTTCCTAGTCACATACCCATCCAGATGCCTTTTCAATGTTGTAATTGTACAAGCATCCACCATTTCCTCTGGCAGCTCATTCCATACACACACCACCATCTGTATCAAAATTACCCCTTAGGCCCCTTTTAAAATTTTCCCTTCTCACCTTAAACCTATGCCCTCCAGTTCTGGAATCCCCCAACCCAGGGAGAACACCTTGTCTATTGACCCTAACCATGCCCCCCCCATAATTTTAAAAACTTGTATCCTCCAATGCTACAGGGAAAACAGCTGCAGCCTATTCAGCCTCTCCCTATGGCTGAAATCCTCTAACCCTGGCAACATCCTTGTATAGCTTCCCTGAACCTTTCAATTTTATAATATCCTTCCTATTGCAGGGAGACCAGAATTGCACGCAATATTCTAAATTGTGTCCAGTTTTGGACACTACAGTTCAGGACAGATACTAAAGCATTGGAGAAAGTACAAAAGAATTCATTTATCTGGTTCCAGGTGTGAGAAATTTCAGTTTTGAGATCCATTAGAGAAGTTGGACAGTTGTCCTTGAGATAAGGAGGCTGGGGAGTTGATTTGGTAGATACTCAAAATCACGAGTACTCTGCGCAGAGTAGATGGGGAATCTCATCTCACTCATGAAAAGATCATAAACAAAAGGACACAAATTTAAAATAATTAGCAACAGAAGCAAGAGCGATTTGAGAACAAAAAAAACCATAAAGCATGTTCTGGAAAGCACTGATGCCAGCAAGCAGAGGCAAGTTCAATTGATCAATTAAAAGGGAATTAGTCTGTCACCTGAAAATAACAAACATTCATGGTTGCAGGGAAAAGGTGAGACAATGGCACACCAAGAATTGTTCATTCAGACAGCTAGTGTAGATATTATGGGCTGATGGCCTCCTTCTATGCTGAAACATTTTTGTAATAAAAAAATTAAATTCGCACAGAACTCTTTGATTTCACAACTGTGCTGTTTTGAGTTTAGGAACATGTTTGCCAACATTGCCATTTGTCTTGCTAAGAAAATAATGTACTTAACACACTAGTATGTTCCTTACCAGTAATATTTGTATTGCAAGAATTCATCAACACTTTTCTTTTGCAAATATATGTATGTGTTTTTTTGGATTTTTTTGGATATTCTGAGATCGAAATTGGCTAATGCAAATACTGAATGAGAAAAACTAGAACAAATCCTTAGCCATTACAGCAGTTTATGTTTTATTCAATTAATAATCAAACCTTCTCAAATGCAAATGTGGTGCCAGGTACACAGGCCGACTGTGTTATCAAAGCAATAAATGCTGCTGGATCAAATATGGGCAAACGTTAATGGCTACAAAATTCACAAGGCTCCGGTTGTGTCCCTGTCTCTGAGCCAGGGGCATGGATTCAAGTCCCACCTGCTCGAGAAGTGTGTGAAAACATCCCTGAATAGGTTCTTAAGAAAAATATCCAGAAAGAGTCATGGGAATTGTGATGCATGATATCTGTAGCTAAAGCATCGGATGCAGATAGCAATTGAACTTCATGCTGTTTGCTTATTTACACGACTGCAGCTTGCACCCAGCATGAGTGCACTGCTAACTGGCTGCATCTCTGAACAAAATTGGCTGAGGCCAGTACAAACTTACACTCACTGGTGCAATTTCAAATCAAATAGCACCTCCCCTTGTTGTCTTGAGGTCAACACTATTACCACATTTGTGGACACAATCATGATATTATATCTGATGGCTGACATCTCAGCTTCCATTGAAATGTATGCAGAAGCTAGCCCATGTCTGAGTGTCACAATGGAGCTCAAAATTAATCATGCATCATGGCTGCAGATACCAGTTTTCACAAGGACTTGAAGTGTCTCACAGCAACCGAGTGACCTAGCCTCCGACAGATGATTGGGGTTGCTGAGGGACAGCGACGCTGCAGAGCATCAACCTACCATCATCTCTCAGGATGACATTGTTCATACTTTGACCACTACCACTCCACCAGTATCCTTGCCGTTACCAGTCACTCAATTGCTGCCACCCACACCAGTCTCACATCGGACCCACTAAGAATAGAACTAAGAATAGAACCCACTAAGAATAGAACCCACTAAGAATAGATCAGTCAAGATCATCTGCCATCTTTCCTAATGAAAGCCAGCTGCAGTCATGCTGCAGCTTCTGGGGCAGCACTGAATTCTACTGTACTGTTATGTAATAGCGGATGGTTTACATGATAAAACTGGAGTGCCAGTTTTATTTTGTGGTGTCTTTTGTTTCAGCCGAGTGAATATGGTGATAATCAGTAACAGAGGGAAGGTAGCATGTGGGACTATCGGTGAACTGGGAGAGTGAGAGTTGTGTTCAGTGGCACTGCAATTAGATCAGCCATTTTGGTACTGTCTGGTTACAAAGAGACTCGATTTGGTGTCTTCTTTCCTTGGTCCTCCTATTCCTTATCCACCACTTTAGCTGCTTGCCATATAACTGGTAACAAGGCCAGTATCCTCATGATGGCAAGGCTCTGTAGAATGGAGTGATTTCTGAGGCAAACTCTGGACAGTAGCCCAGGGTTCCTCCATATCAGTTCAGACAGCAGAAGCATTGCATTGCAAGACATCTGTGTGATGACAATTTATGTAATGGGGTTGTCTACTATTATTTCTGCCTACATATGTGTAGGTTGCACAGTGGAATCATGAGCTAGGTGATCACAGGATAGTTCTCAACAATGAATGGTAAATCTCTCATTTTTGTGTGTGTGTGTGTGGTGGCTTAAATACTAGTCGTGCAATGGACCCACAGAATCCAGGGTTTTGAGTTCCATGATGGTCTAGGTACAGTGGTACACCATTTAGACTTTGTGGTACTAGAACCATTTATACTTTTTGTACATTTCAGTATTCACAAAATAACATGTGTACAATCAATGCACTGTAGATCATCAGGAAGTGCACTATCTCAACAAAGCCATGTTCTCCATCTGTCTTCTTTTTTCTAAAGATTGAAGATAATGCATTTTTAACTCTGTGCACACAGAATGTCAGTCACCTTCCATATTCAGCTGTGGACAGTGAACTCCATAATATGGCTCAATTCCACCTGCAGAAAGGAAGGCCACTCTTGTTTTAAAATCACTAGCGATGCTAGCCTCACCCATCTCCGAGGCTGCAAATCAGCATGCAAGAGGTGACAGATTTTATTGAGCACTTACTTAGTGAACCAGAGGCAGTGTTATTCCCTGAGTCTGAATTGAGAAACGTGCTTGGAAGACCCCAGCCTCCTGCTGAAAGTCCTTCTCCTCACACTTCAAGTTGAGAACTATTCAGTGATCACCTAGCTCACGATTCCACTGTGCGGCCTACACATTTGTGGACAGAAATAATAGTAGACAATCCTACTACATAAACTGTCATCACACAGATCATTGGAGTGCTTATGCAATGTTTCTGCTGTATGGGTTGATATGGAGAACCCTGGACTACTCTCCAGAGTTTGCTTCAGAAATCATTCCATTCTAGAGAGCCTTGCCATCATAAGGATACTGTCCTTGTTACCAGTTATATGGCAAGCAGCTAAACTAGTGGATAAGGAATAGGAGAACCAAGGAAAGAAGACAACTAGCAAAGTCTCTCCTCTCCATATTCTCTCTGTCATGCTGCAAAAGAAGAGCAAGTCTTGTCATACTATTGCTGCTTATAAATGTTGAAATTCGAAATGAGAAGCAAAGATCTTACTCAATGCATCATTGTAGACTTCACAAATGGGGAGGTCGGGGTTGGGAGGCAACCCACCACTAATGTATGTCCAGTTGTACAAGGTTAAGGGATGAAATTAGCTGCAGCAACAAGTTGGAACAGAGCACCGTAAGAGTCAAGTCAGAGTTACGCACTTACCAACATCGTGTTCAGCGGACTCTTCACACCTCCCAGTGCTTACACTAACAAACCTGTCCAAAATACTCAGTGTGACTGGCATCAATGTTGTTGATCAATATTGGACTGGAATGAGTGGCTATTAATCTACTGTTAATATACATGCTGAACATATCCGAATGACAAAACACACATGATATCCCTTCAATGCTTACGTTTGTTTTGAGATGAGGAGAAATCCAAAAATAGTAGCACAAAGATAGACTTTGAGATGCATTTGCATTTTAAAATGTAACTTAATAGAAATTCACTTGTGAGAAAAAATGTCAATGTAAGGGGTCCTCGACTTAGAAATGTCTGACTTGATCCCATAGAAAGGTGCAATTTTAATGTTCTGACAAATTAACATTTCCTGTACTTATGAATGGCTGCTTTATATTGTCCTACATTGTGTTCCAATATATATACAAATCAACTTGTGAATGGACTCAACAACAGAAACCAAAAGCAATCTGGGGAGAACCTGTATTATCCATAAATCAAGTAATTGTGAAAAATCTGAGGGTTACCATACTTCAAGGTGAAAACAGTGCATCTTCTAATATTTGTTCTGATATTCGCCTCTTTTCTAATAAATAACTCACTGTCCTATACTTTTATTCTGTCAACAGTAATTTTGAGCACACGTTAAGACGACACTGCATTCAATAAATTGCAGCACAAACAATAACACAGACACATTGCCAGCTTAAACTTGCTGGTTAGATTTGTAACCCTCCCTCCATACCCTTCTCCTAACAAATGTGGTAAATTAATATCTTGTGGCAAATATATTCAGCGGCTTGTAGATATCTAGTGTTAAAATATTTTGGAAGTTAAAGGCTAATTTCACTGACTTAGTAAGTAAGACTTAGTAAATTAGCCTACACAGCTCATTGGGTCTGCTCCACCACTTAATCATGGCTGATAATTTTCTCAACCCCCTTCTCCTGTTTTCTCCCCATAACCCTTGATCCCTTTGATATTCAAGAATCTATCTATCTCAGTCTAAGTTACCTGATGAAGGGGCAGTGCCCCAAAAGCTAGTACTTCCAAATAAACCTGTTGTACTATAACTTGGTGTTGTATGATTTTTAACTTTGTCAACCCCAGTCCAACACCAGTATTTCCGCATCATAAATGCACTCAATGACTCGGCTTCCACAGCCTTCTGTGGCAATAAATTCCATAGATAAAGTGCAGAGTAATGGAATAATAATTGTAAATTCAATATAGGTATATTTAAAACAGCAGCAGTATATGGTCATGTGAAGATCTTACAACCAGGACTCTAATTCAGATGTATTCATTTTTGCAATGTCACTATTTTAGCAATAGTCAGGATTTATTGCTGACTGTGGGTGCTGTGGAGTGGGGGTCTCAGAAAAGAGTTAAAAAGAAAGCTCAGATCTCTTGATCTGTGGCAATGCTATGCACATTGATGCTGCCCATGTAGATTTCACCAATTCAACTCTTTATGACAATTTTTCAACTGGGACTTCCAATTCAAGATAAAGTATTGATGGGTCAAAAGTTCCCCACTTCATGAGAAACTTGACATGTGCAAGAAACAGTCACACCCACTTTCCACAATGTCTGCTGCTTCATCAGGTAAGTGTTTAAAAGTTTCAAATCTTTCGATGGTTAGTGATTGAATAAATAAGCAGGGTTACCAGATGGGGTTGGGAGTCAAGTTGGGTCAGAGTTACAAGATGCAGGTGTAGTCCAGCCATTGGATTGGGTTGGGCATATTCAAGTGGGGCTGCAGTCAGTTTGAATTCTGAGGTGCAGTAATGGTGGGTCAGGGAGAAAATAAGTTGTCCTGTCAGTTTAGTTACACTGGCTGATGACTATTTTGACCAGTATAACCATTGGAACATTTACAATGCAATTATACAGTTAAATGCTGTGTCAGTGATGTTCACGGAGGATCTGGGAAGTCGATATCACTGGAAATTGAAACTTCCCAACAAATTTAAATCCAATTGCATGTGCCAGGTCATCATAATGGCTTGCTGCTTACCTTCCAGTTCATGTCCAATCTTTGCCGAGATGTTGAAAGATTTGGGCTAGATATTCTTCAATTGGGTTGCCCACATTAGCAATTACAGCAGTGAACATTATGACCTCACAACACTGCATCTGGTGTTTAATCTGTAGCTGGTCAAGGGAAAGTCTGAAAGGCAAACCTGGAAGCAGGCTTCAGGTTGGGGAGTGTCTCATTCAAAGATACTCAGTACCAAGCAGGGAAAGGGTCCCTTCTATGGGAAATGGTGTCCATCTGAAAGCCTGTCTTTTCCTTTGACTCCTCTCTGTTTCATGTGGAAGTGTTTTGAAGAGAAAAATAATCCAGAAGAATCACCAATTACCTACCTTTATCAATGTAATTCCCCTGAGCTTCAACTCTCGAGTCTTACTGTCTCCTGTCCCCTTTCATGGACTACTGTGTTTTTTTTTCGTTAAATAGCTAGAACATCATCTCCTTCCTCACTGCACCAAATTCTCCGATTCAAATATTCCATCTTATTGCACTCAGTTTACAGCTGACACCATTGAACAATTTATTAACTAAGCAATGCATGATATAATTCTTCATTGCACATTAGATGCCAGAACCTTATTAGCTTTGAAAAGCTTGCATGTACTATTTAGTGAATTTGATTGCTGATTTTCCCTTTATAAGGTCTCACATTTCAGGTACACTACAGCCTCTGGACATCTCATGAACAAACCCTTTGTATCATTAGATTGATATTCAAATAGCAATTTTGCTACATTATTCTCCAATAGCCTAAGGTGATTCAATTACTTTTTGAATAGTTACCAAGATATTTTGCCATATTTTACATTACGAACAATCACTGATGCAGCTTCAATGGTCAATACCTCTTCTGGTATTCATCACTGTCTCATGGACATAAACACTTCCATACTGACAGACAGCTTTACTCTATTCCTGTTCTCTGAGGAAGGTTACATTTAGAGCTACTGTTTCACCCGTCAAAACATTTCCAGGATTTGCCTTGGAGAGGAAAAAAAAAGGCAGACAATGCACAGGCATCTGAAGTTTCAAGACTGTCAGGTATTGCAAGGTTAAGTTTTGGAAAGTCTGTGTATTTTGACAGTGTGTCAGAAATGATGCTCAGTCAAGAAGAAACACAATATTTTCCATCCCTCCCAACTAAAATGACTGTTCTGACGCCAGTATAGGCTCATGAATTGCATGAAGCATTGAAGGTAACAGGCAATAAGCAGTTGGAAAGGATGGACTGTTATTGAAATCACAGAGAAATTGCCTTTGTTGTAATAAGAGTGTTACATAACAGCATATGTTGCTTTGCAGCTTACTAAAACAAGACGTCCCATTTTGTTAACAGCAAGGGGCACAAATAACTTGAAAAAAAAACGTGTGTAGGCTAGATAGTAGAAAATGATCACTAGCTTCAATTAAATTTTATTTGTCATAAACGCAAATAAAATGTAACTGACATTAGGTAAAACTCCTAGGAGAACACAAATTGCTGCTTTCTACATCCATCCATGGGTTACTATCACTTGGAGTGGTTACAAACAGATTCTTTGTGGTACAATGTGTAGTCAGAATCAAACAGCCCTGACACACTTACCAAGGGACAGGTCACAACACATCTGTATTTATCACAGCACACTGTGTTACATCTTTAGAAAGCATTCACATCAGCTATTTCAAGTGTTTCCACTTTATCTCAGTAAATTCAGCAGGCAATTCTTCCCTTGTGATTTATTTTTCGTGCACTAATCAAGCTGTACGTTTGGGATTTGCCAAATTGCACAGCATTAAAGTTTCGATTATGATGACGTTATTATCTGCAATTGTTTATATCTATGCTTCTATATACTTAAATAGGAATTATGTAAGTCAAAATATAATGTGTATGTATGGGAATGTTCAAGAGTGAAAGGAACAATGAGTCAGCAGCTCAAAATCAGAGCAGTGAACTTTATGCATTCTAAACCTCCGATGCAATATACAATTGCCAAAAGGAATTAAGGGAGGATTTCTCTTTGATCTCACTGCCATCCCTCCATCATTTACTTCATCAAGGCAAATTTCAGTCCTGAAAACATATAGAAAATGTTAAGAGTCAAACTCCAATGGCTGTAAACATGACCAAAATTGCTGTACATGAAAGAACCACTCAAGTTCTCCTCACCATTTAAAATGTGTTCCATTATCCGAAATTTCTTGGCTCATTGGTATTACTCTCAACTCTCAGTCTGGTCTTTGTGACTGTGACTTTCATTTTGAGAGAACTGAGCACACAATCTCTGACACTGACTGACACTGAAGGGCACCACTAAAGGAATGCAACTCTCTCCGTGGTGCCATCCTTTGAATCGGACATTAAATTGAGGTACTGTTTTCAAATAGGGCAATGGAGTTCCGCCAGTGGTTTGAACAACATGGATTTTCTTGGACTGAAACAGTTAATTTGATGACTGCTGTCTGTGCAACTTTGCTGTATGAGAATGAGCTGCCACAGTCCCCGCAAGCTATTGACCCATACTGCCACTATCCCAAACATCCAGTTTCAGTCATTGAGATAGCCAATCATAAATGCTCAAAACTGGACTCACCACATAACACTGCTCACTTGCAGTAAATTGTAAAGAAAACATGTAGCAACCTGACAGTATATATGAGATACTAGGTGGTTGAAATGTTTCCTTCAATATAAAGCCAACAGGATAGATTTATCTTATTGCATTCAGAATCAATAAGCCTGAATCTGTTTCTAGTAATCTGGAAGATGGAGGTAATCTTTGATATGGAGTTCCAAATCTATGCAGGTATACTTCTGGATTATGAAGGGATAAACCAATTCTTTATTGGTGCATGACTGCAGGAAACTCAGACACATCTCCTCACTGAATTTTGAAAGATCATAAATCACTGTTCATATTCTTTATCACTCTGTCAACTGGGATATCAGCTTGCATCCTGCATTTGACATTATCATAGCAGACATTTCCAGAATGTGCAGCTCAATGTGTGGGGAGGGCAGTCTCAGTGACTAACACATAGCAGATGTAATTTATCAGGAAACTGTCAATCACTGCTGACTATCTCATATTGGGAGAGGGGGTCAGGATAAGGGATTAGCAACAAAACATTGATGTGCAAATTTGCTGTACTTGCTAAAATTAAATCTAGAAATAGAGGATGTTTTCTCATAGACTGACAGTTTGCATAGCATGTTATATAGCAGCTTAATCAGGATGGAAACGCTAAGACAAATTATATTATTTCAAAGTCACAGTCTACTCTCCAATAAATAGAATTTACCATTTTGAAAGATCATCTTCAGTGATTTTGTAACTTACTAGATTTTTTGGTAATAGACCAGAGAACACAGTCAGTAGCTTGAAATCTTCCCATTACTCAATATATGAAAGTACTTTCTACACTCTAACTTTTACCAAATAAAATGCTGCATTTGTATCAGCATCCTACTTTTAAGGATCAAAGTGCATTTATGACGCAGAGTTTTATCTGTTCCTACTAAAACACTGTTTCTGCAGAGATTTTTTAAAATAGGTTTCACCTTTACGAACATTAAGATCCAGCATGTTCAACAAGTTATTTCTAAAATTTTATCCAATGTACTTGTCAAAATAAAGGCAAAATGGCTCTACAGTGGGATTTTTTTAAATGCTGGAATTACAGAAACAAATTCACAGACAACAGACAAACAACATGACACCACGTGCCTGCAGTTAGTGGCTGCAAGTAAGAGAATCATTGATCATTACTAACCATACAATACACAATATTCGCCAATTTACAGATGGACACTAAGGGGAGGGAGTGTTGAGTGGCTGCATTATTGTATCTCATGAAAATTGTGGGCAGCTAAACTGCAAAGTTGGAATGATAGTATATATCAGGTCATGACAAATGGCACCATCAAAATAGCTTCACCAGTACTTGGAAAAAAGAAAAATGATTGTGTTTTGTGGGGAATTTCAGTGAACAGCAGAACGATAAAGGACAATAGACAGAGTATTCAGGAATCAATTGATTTAGGGAGACTAAAAAAGCAGAAACCATACCAAAGAAAATAAATTAGTGTTCCCAGAGTTATTAGATTAGATTAGGTTAGATTAGATTGGATTACCTACAGAGTGGAAATAGGCCCTTCGGCCCAACCAGTCCACACCGACCCTCTGAAGAGTAACCCACCCAGACCCATTTCTCTCTGACTAATGCACCTAACACAATGGGCAATTTAGCATGGCCGATTCACCTGACCTGCACATCTTTGGACTGTGGGAGTAAAACATCTAAATTTAATTAATCTAAATTATGACAAAATTATAGAAACAAAACACAATTAGTATCGCAGGATCTGGAGGCACTGAATCCAAAATAACTACTTGAACTACACTTCAAGTTAACTGCCTACATATTAAACAAACTATTATAAATCTGTTTATATTTAGTTATTTAAATGCTAAAATAGCCTGGCAAAATGGACAGTTTGTCTCTCACGTCTTTAATTCGATGTTATGTAGGCATCTTGCTGGCATCACAACACCTGCCTTTCCACAGATGAGATCCATCAAATGAAACAGCAGGAAAACAAAAATTTGAAAATAACATTAATGCACACTGAGATATTCAAAACTGAATTCTGTGCTCTTAAGTTCACATCTGAGATTTGTAATAACCAGCAAGATCAGAACTTCACTTGTGATTTCTAAGAAAAATGAAGCTTGTCATGCAGTGCTTCAGTTCAAAGACAACATGTAAAAGCAGAGTAATTAGTCATTTTCTCTTTGTCACAAGGTCCTTGGACTTCTCAAGGGTTTAATTATGTCTGATTGCACAGATTTCAGGATTGCAAAATAGATTTTCTCGGCACTATTGATGTAAAAGTGGCTTTTAATGGTACAGTTTGATTCCCCATTAATGGATGCTATTTTGCAAGTTCCAAGCTAAGTGGACCTGTTTTATTTTAAATGGTCAGTAGTTTAGTGTTATTTGGATGTATACTTGCATTTAATGAGGAAGGGGCTGTGTTTTGGTGCATGTGGATGAGAGAAAGAGATTGATTGACTAATTTGTGTTCTTGTTAGTCCCAGACTAACAATTGTCATTTCAGAAATTACTGGGCAAAGGCAAAAATGGAAATAAATGTCCGACTAAAAATGGTCTAAGAAAACAGATGATTACATCATCATAACTGTTAGCAACTACCTGTCTTTTATGGAAATTCCCCTAACATTCATGTTCACATTCATGTTGTACCACCTGCAAAACAAATCATCTCCGTCCACATTGGGCAAAAAAGTGCAATGTTATATTTCTATTGTACATTCAACTTGAAAATAATTCACTTGTTTAGTTGATTAGCTATAATGCAGAGGTTGCAATAATGTGGTCAATCCAGGTTCATGAGATACAAGTCTGATTTGAAAAAGGAACAGACGCTGATTGAAAAGATCATCCCAAACTCCAATTGGTGACAATATACTGAACTCTTTCCTACTTTTACAATATGGAAACGCTCCTATACAACAGCTTCAGAATCTATAGGACCCAACTTTATTCATCTATACAATCATATGGAATAGGAAAAGGTGATTTGGCTCCTCAAACCTGCTCCTCCATTCAATAGGATCATGGCTGGTCTGACATTCTTCTTGCCCACTTTCTGACATTCTCCTTGTAACCCTTGATTTCCTTTCTGATGAAGAATTCTCTCTCTTTCAGCCTTAAGTATACACATGGATTCCGCCCCTACAACTCCTGTGGGAAGGAAGTCTAAAGTCTCATAACGCCTAAGAGCAGAAATCTGAGTCTTAAATTGTTACCCCTTTATTATGAGACTATGTCCTCTGGTCCTAGATTCTCCCATGAGGGGAAATATCATCTCAGCATTCACCCTGTCAAGCCATATCTCTAATAAACTCCAGTGAGTAGAGTCCAAATCAGTTTCGTCTTTGGTCCTAAGAGAATCCCTACATACCAAGGATCCAAATGGAATTTGCACTCATGCCTCCTGGCTCAGAGGTGTGCTGCAAGAGCCAACTGATTAAGGTAGACAATAAGAAAAATATGTCAAAATCTCTATAAAATGTTGCACTCCAAGTCACACACACCCCTGACTTGGAACTATCTCTCTAATTCTCACTGTCACAAGGTCAGAATTGTAGGATTCCCTACCTAACAGCAGTGTGTGTGTACCTACACCAAATCCACTGCCACCAGTTCAGTAAGGTGACTTGCATCCACAATCTGAAGGGCAATCAAGAAAGAGCCATGAACACAGGCCTTGCTAGAGCTGACATCCCATAAGTGAACGAAAGACTCACAAGTTTCATCAGGTGTGGCATAATGGTATAATCACCACCATTATAAACGTTTAACCAATAAATTACAGTGTTAAAAGTATTTTCATACCATCCAATGCTTTTTTCTAACATTATTAATCTCTTATTTCCATTCAGCAATTAACACGAACACATCTGTTTCAGTGCAATCAGCAGTTATTAGCACTGTAGATAAATCCAGACCTCTTTTATGATGGCTTTGGGAGGGATAGAACATTGGAGTCATGGTTAATGCATTACATGAGTCATCTACAAAGAAGAAAGTCTTGTACTTTGGGGTAAATCTAGCTCCAAAAATAATGACATACTAACGATAAATGGTACTAATGTGAAAACTCACCAGCAAGTTCAGCTGCTTAAGGTATGCAAAGCTTTACAAGTTCTTTGTGAATTTGCACCTTGTTTGACACAAATGGCTTCTTCCACTTAACCTCCCTAGACTTTGTAGGACTTTGCTGGATTTGCACATTATTTACCCTTTAAAATTTGCTGCGTAAAGTTTGAGCTGGCAATTAAGAGTATAATTACACTTCTAATGTTAGTTGTTAATGCATTGTCTCTAGCACAGAAATTGAAGGGTCATTCTAGCTCCGATATGTAGTAAATCTTCCATGAAGATAAGGACACTGAGTTATGATGAATCGCAAAAAAAAAGGCAACATGAGGAAAATCATTTTCATGCATCAAATAATTACGATTTAAAATGCATGATTTAGATTATGTTGGAGTCAGATTCACTTGTAGCTTTCAAGAGAAAACTACAAACCAACCTTGATTATCCAAAAGAGACAGGCAGGGAGTATTTCATTTGGATAACTGATTGTTTGGATAACTGATCTGATCATTAACAAAAGACGCCATACCGAACATAATTACGTAAAAAAACATGGGGACAGAGTTTTTATTTCATGCTTTCAATAAAATGTGTACAAACACTGGATATTGCTAAAAAATTCATGATATTTTACAAATAAAATCACTTTTTGGCTCGAGCTTGACTGAAGCCTGTAAAATAATTTGCTGACATTTTCCTCGGTTTTATCCCAGTCCTCCACAGCACCCAGCATCTTTCTGTTCAGTGTTGGCCCGCTGTCCAGACTAACCAAGTGTTGTCCCTCCTTCCTCAACCACCAGGCCCTTAGAGGGAGAGAGAGAGAGAGAGAGGCGCAAAATGTAGGGGGAGCACGAGAGAGAGGGAAGATGTTTTTTTCTGACTTCAGTTTCCGACTTCACATCAATTTTTTTTAGGAAGGTAATTTTTTTTCTCTTGTGTTTCCTCCCATCAAGTTTTCCTCCTGTTTATTTTCACGTGTCCTAACTCACTACGATTTGCTCTCCCCCATCAAAAAAAGTTACATTAAATTTTCTTGTCAGCTGAAAGATATTGAACTACTTTTGTTTGGAAAAAAAGAATCGCCAAGGGATAACGGGAGGAAAAAGCAACAGAAATGAAAAATGCGAGTGCATTTTTTGGCTTAACTCTCCGGAGGATGAGCTGAGATAAAAACGTTGTTGGGTTTGCAAAACAGAGTGAGTCAATGTTGAGAGGGAATCTTGCTGTTGGAGCGCACAGCCCGGGCTTGCACATATGCTGTTCTTGTGTGTTTACAGTCACAGACCTTTGTCCTCAGGGAGAATAAGTATCAGAGAACCTTTTTATAAAAAGTGTAAGACTAAACTTGGATGTCATGTTTCGAGTATATATTTGAAGTTAATTATTTATTAAAGCATACTTGCATCTATATTCCTGTTCAGATTTATAAAATAATGCATTAAATGGATGAGGAATAGAATTTTCTTCCTTCAATTGAAATGCATGCACAGGGACCCTTGAGATCTTGTTCGGATCATCCGAAATTCAGATAATTGATGTGCAGATAACCAAGGTTATTCTGTATACAATTAGACACAGATAAAATTACAGAGAAATAGCAGGGAAGTAGGATAAGCTGGGCTATTCTTGTCAAGCCCACAGATGAATATGATGGATTGAATGGATTCCTTCTGTGCTGTAATCATTCTAGGCTTCTATGCAAGATATCCTTCAATGGTAAACTGATTAGATTCATGATTTTTTTTGTCTGTCTTTATCTAATCATTACTGAATACTAGTGGGAAGTGAAGAAACAAATATAGCTTTAAACAATGAGCACTGTTCATCCACCCTTCAGATGTATACTCTTTGATGATTGTTTAGTAGCAATAGCAAGGCAATTTTTCAATACTTGCTTTTTCAACCCTGTTGATCTGGTTTTCCTATTTCTTTTGAATGCTTGTCAGGGCTTTGACAACAGTGGCATATAATGTTCAGCTGTTTTCAGAAACAGAGCGTGCGTCCTGTTCACATGATCACCAATTAGGGGAAGGGATGCAAAATACACCAAGAAAGATAATGGCTGGGGAAGAACAGAGATATGTTACTGATAGCCTGAGGCAAATTATGAGAGTTATCTTAGTCAGGTCAGCCTTGGTGACGACCTGTCACAACAGGAAAAGACAGCTGAGTGCAGACCTACAGCTTGCTATAGTGTCCCTGGTTGACTATTACATTTTTTTTCTCTCTAATACCAAAGACAACTCCATCACAGCAGTCAAAGTAGACACCAATTCCCAAGGTTTCCATTCTCAAAAAGGGTATGTCAAGTCGAACCGTAAGTATTTCAATGCACAGGACACTGTTACAGTCAGCAGGTGCCTGCAATACTTCAGACATCACATTTCACAACATCAGAAGTAAATAAAACCAGAAAGTCAATAATTTCCTACAGTTCCTTCTGATCTTCAGAGCCAGGGCTCACCTCAGGGGAAAGTGGCAAAAATATGCATATAGCTCCAAATTGATAGGAATCTCTATGAGCAATTAACCTCCAATTGACCTTTCTATGTGCCTATTTTGTCCACATCATCACTGAGATTTCTTGTCAAGTTATATGTCACTCCCTCTTACTAAAGAATCATAAATACAGTCGAGACTACGGCTTCCCTGACAGCAATTCCATTAAATCATCTGGTTTTGATTAAGAAAAAAAAGCTCTGCACATCATCATTGCAAAAATAAAGAAGTGCAGGTGCTGGGAACCAGAAGCAAAAACAGAAAGTGCTGGAGAATCTCAGCAATTTGGCAGCATCTATCAAGAGAAAAATGGACTACTGTTGCGAGTCCAGTAAACTTGCATCAGAACTGAAAATAGCTGAGAAAGGGTGACCTTTATGCTGACAATGGGGGCGAGGAGTGGGGGTGGGGGGGAGGGGGGGCTGGAGATGAGAGTGGATAGAGTACATGAAGATGGTGCCCAGAGAGAGAGAGAGAGAGATAGAGAATAAAGGATAGGCAAACCAACAGATGGCAGATAATGAGCTCAGAGAGAAATAAATGTAGTGTCGTGTGCTACCAAGAAGAGTAAATAGTTGACGATGGGTTGTCTATGCTGGGACCAACCCAACAGAATTGGATGCAATTGAGGGTAACAAACATGGAAAAGGATGCTTCATGTTCTGAAATGGTTAAGCTCAAATGTTGAGTCCTGAAGGCTATAAGGTACCAAAATGCAAGATGGAATCTTGCTCCTCCAGTTTGCAATGAGTCTCACTGGAGTACTGCAGAGTCATAGAATTACACAGCACGGAAACAGACCCTTCGGTCCAACTCGTCCATGCCGACCAGATATCCTAAACTAATCTAGTCCCATTTGCCAGCATTTGCCCCATATTCCTGTTAACCCTTCCTTTTCATGTCCCCATTCAGATGTCTTTTCAATGCTATGATTGTACCAGCCTCCACTATCTCCCCTGGTGGCTCGTTCCAAACACACCCCATCCTCTGTGGGAAAAAGTTACTCCTCGGGTCCTTTTCAAATCTTTCCGCTCTCACCTCAAACCTATGCCCTCTATTTTCAGACTCGCCTCCTCTAGAAAAAAGACTTTTGCTATTCACCCGATCCATGCCTCTCCAGATTTTATAAACCTCTATAAGGTCACCCCTCAGCCTCTGACAGTGCAGGTTAAAAATGCCCCAGTCGGGCATGAGACAGAAATGCTGGCCAAGAAACACAGTCATCTGTTGAAATCATAAGCAACTGGAAGTTCAGATTCATTCTTACAGATAGAAGGTAGGCGTTTGGGAAAGCAGTTAACCAGTCTACTTTTCATCTCCCCTGTGTTCATGAGACCAGATTGTGAGCCACAAATAGATTGAATGAAGTGCACTTAAATTGCTGCTTCATTGGACAACCTTCCTTCTCTGCCCACATCAACAATCGGGTACACCTGGTCCTCACATTCCACCTGAACAGCTTCTGTAATCAACGGAGCACATGCCACCATTTCCTTCACCTCAAACAGGATGCCACAACCAGACACATTCTTTTCCTGATCCCCCTTGTCAGCATTCTGCAGAAAGTGTTGCCTCTGGGACACCTGAGTCTTTAGGCACTTTAGTCCCTTTGCATACAATCAGAGAACGTGCAACTCTTGCCCACTTCCCTCTCCCGTTCCTCCACATCCCAGCCAATCCAGTTTCAACCATTTACATTTCTCATGAGCATCCAATCCAGCATTTATCTTTCTCTCAGCTCATCAGCTATCTCTTCTGTTTGCCTATCCCTTTCTTCTCGCTCTCTCTCTGGGCCCCTTTCCTCCCCTGTCTTCATCAGCATAAATATCACCCTTTCCAAGCTACTTTCAGTTTCGATGAAGGGTCAGTGGGCTCAAACTCTGTTTTTCTCTCTACTGAAGTTGCCAGATCTGCTGAGTTCTTCTAGCACTTTCTGTTTTAGTTTGCACTTCATCAGATCAGCTGAAAACACCTCGCAGCCAAACAAGCACTTTTAAACTATAAGCAGTGCTGTGGATGTCAGTGTATGAGACAAGCCTTGAGACCTTGAAAAACCCTTCTGAAAAAGGGTGAACTTATGCACTAAGTATAAAAATGAACATGGGTGTGGGTGGTCATCATTCTGAGGTGTCATCAGCATCTTATGCCAAGCGTAGATTCATTTTAAACACATGTACATCTTTGCAAACAGATGGTACAACCTGGTTGTCCCTTTGTGCTCAGTTATAAAGGTACTAGTAAATGAAACATCTATTTGTGCACTGAAAAACTGAAGCTTACTAAAAATGCAAGTTGTGTGAGATAAGAGGAATGAATACATATGTTGATTATGGGGTCCAAAATGTGGCGTTTTACATGTTGGGCTGACTTGTATGTCACGCAGAAATATAGAAATTAGGAACGTGCCTCATTCCTTCCTTTGGGTATGCTTCACTGTTCAATATGATCATGGCTGATCATCCTGTTCCCGCCTTCACTGTGATTTACAGTTTTTGTCTGACAAAATAACAGTCCATGATGGCAGCCATTATGAACCTACAGAGAGGGAAAGAATTACTGGGACATTTCAACCCAAGGGACAATAACATCCCTAAGTGAATTGGCTTAGATGTAATTAGTGGTCAGACAGTGAAGATGCAACATGATTCAAGCAGGTTTGGGTATCTGTGCAACAAATTCATCCATTTTATTGCTATGTGTTTTCAGAAATAGCACCTTTATTTTTAATGTGAATTTCACTGAGATTGAGAGAGAGGTAAGCAGTTACTGACAGGAAATTCCAGAAGGTCAGATCCAGATGAATACATGCTCTGCAACCAAGGAAATGGATAATGCGCAGTAATTCATGAACAGAAGAAGAGAATACGGAGGGATACCAGACTGGAGCAGATAGTAGGGCTAGATGGAGTAAAGCAATGGACAGATTTTATAATGAAGATCTGGATTTTAAATTTAATTCTTGGGACAAACGATGAACCTACTCAGATCAGAATATGCAAGGATGCAAGCTAAATGGGTAGAAAAACACACAAAACAAAAATTCACACATACTAGAACTTATGCAGGTCAAGGAACTGGAACAGCTGAGTTTTCAGACTAGTCAAATCTCATGATCAAATTATTCAGAATCAAGCTGTTGACACAGAATCATAGAAATGTTAAAGTGCAGAAGATTATTCAGCTCATCATGCCTGCACCAGCTTATTGAAATAGCATCATAACCTTATGTCAATTGTCTGCTTTTTCTCCACACTCCTGCAAACTATTTCTATCCAAATAATCATATCAGGCTCTACTGAAAGCTTTATTTGAACCTGCCTCCATCACACTTCCTGGCAGTGCATCCTACACCCTAACCAATCACTGTGAGAAAAAGTTTCTTCTCACTTCATCCTTGCTTATGTGAAGATCCTTTTAAATCTATGCCTTCTTGCTCTTGTTTCTTTTATGTGTTGGAATGGTTTATCCCTATCTATCCAGCCTGCTTATGATTTTGAAAATCTTTATCAAATTTCCTCTCAGCCTTTTTCTCTCCAAGGAGCACTGTCCCAACATCTTTAATCCACTCTCATAACAGAAGTTTCTTACCCCTGAAACAATTCCTCTGACTCCCTTCCACACCATCTCTGATATATTTACATCCTTTCTATGGGGTGGTGTGCAGAACTCCAACTGAAGTCTCACAAGTGTCTTATACAAGTTCAATGTCACCTGCTTGCTCTTGTACTAAATGCCCCTATTAATAATGCCAAGGATATTATATGCATTACTTGCTGCTCTCGCTGCCTGTCCTGCCATTTTTAATGATTTGTGTATGTAAACACCCAGGTCCCTCTGCTTCTGAATCCCAATCAGGATTGTAGCTCCTATTTTATTCAGAGAAGGTGTGGACAATGTTGGAAAGGCAGAAGTTAACAATTTTTATAATATAAATTAGACAGAGACAGAAACTGAGCTCTATCTCTCAATATTAATGGACCGTTTAAAGATAATTCAGGATCAAGATTTAGAACTCAACTTTCATCAAAAATCTGATCAGACTTTCCTCAGACTATGCTCTATTGTGTACCAAGTTGCATTAAAATCTGCCCATTAGATTTTGAGGTATGTTGTTTCCAGCTAAACAGACTAAGGAACAGTGATGGAGTTGAATACATTTTTATGGAGAAGGTCTCAGTGGTAGCAGAATATGTGTGTTTGAAGTGGGGTGTGATAGGATCAGATTCCTCTACAGTATCTCACGTGATGTTTGGCTAATTAAAAAATAGGTTGAGCCAATTCTATTGATAGGAACTATAACATGAGGAGCTCTGCTACTGGTCTGACTAATGATATATTTAAATTTTCAGAAAATAGCTGCTTTTTGTTAAATCTGATAACAAGAAAATAACCTCACAATGTGGATATACTATTATATTACATTTCAGTTAAAGCTTTGAAAGAGATGGAACCAATTGAAAAGCAAATTAAAAACCTATATGTTTCTTTTAATATACAATTAAATATTTCATGGAATCAGCACACACAACAAAGATACAGACCACTGAATAAAAAATTAATGACAGCATCCAGAAAGATTAACACAAATGTAAGTTTTTGTGAAGGAGCATGAAACATTAATTTGAAATCCATTCAAGGTATGGCAAAATAAATTTTTAATTTTCCTTTGTAACACTGCAACAAAAAGTGCCTCGCTGAATGTTGATGTGTTTAATGTTCAAGTTCTTTAAATGATATTTTTCAGAGTCTTGGAAGGATATTGCATCAGCAAATCCATTGTGCTAAAGCCCTGGTGACAAACAGTGAGAGTTCTGTCTGATGATGGTAAGGCAAAAGTTTAATTGAAATGTCACTTGACCAGCTATGCAGAGGCCCTGGGAATCTGGGTCAAGTCCCAACATGGCAACTGGTAGAACTAAAATTAAACCAATAAATCTGCAATTAAAAGCTCATCTAATGGTGACCATGAAACTATTGTTGATTATTGCAAGTACCTATCCATTTACTTTTTTATTAACAAAGGAAATTTGCTATCCTTACCTGGTATGGCCTGTATGACATTCTGGCGGACTCTAATTACTCTCTGAAATGGCTGAACAAATAACTCACAATTATATCAAACTATTACAAAGTCTAAAAGGAATGGATTCAGATGGACAAACATGTATTAACATTGGATATGACAATGGTGCACCCAGTTCTGTCATCACTTTTCTTTATAAATATCTGGGGTCTTGTTCCAAAATTGGGAATGATGCCCCACAGACTTGTCGAGTAAAAGTCTGACCCACTCATATTCACAAAATCATAATTTGCAGACACTACCCCAAACATGACTATCCTTGGTTATCTCCTGTCCAAACAAAAGGGCAGGTCCATCAGACGTAGGGACACAATGATACACAGAGTTCTGTGGAAGGGTCACTGGACCTGAAACATTAACTCTGATCTCTCTCCACAGATGCTGCCAGATCTGCTCAGCTTTTCTAGAAATTTATGTTTTTTGTTTATGGTCCACAAAATTGTCTGAAGAATTCTCATCATTGATACCAGACCCCATCAAGTTTTCTTGCTTAAGTAGCCAGTTCACCTCTGCCTTAAAAATCTACAATGCTTCTGCTTCCATTGTCTTTTTAATAAGGTGAAATCCAAAAACTCGCAAACCTGTATTTGAAAAATACCTCATTACATCCATTTTAAATGAGCAACCCGTTATTATTAGACAGTGACTCCTGTCTGTAGAACTTTTCATGAGAGAAATCATCATCTCCACATTGTCTTTATCCTGTCAGGGATTTTGTACATTTCAATTAAGTTGCCTGTTTTGCTTCCAAACTTCAATGGATACGAGCCAAGCCTAGCCAATCTGTCAGCGTAAATTGACTCACCCATTCCATGCACTATATTTGTCTACTAAAATTTCTCTGAAATGTTTCCATTGCATTTGCATCCTTTTTTTAAGTATAGTGATCAATACTGTTCACAGTTCTCCATCAGTGACCTGCATATCTGAAACATAACCTCCTTAATTTTTTATTCAACTTTCATCGCCATAAGCAAGAACACTCTGTTTGCTTTCCGAATTAGTTGCAGAATCTGCAGACTAGCTTTTTGTGATTTATGCATCAGGTAATTACCATCACCTTCGGGAGAGAATCTGGTTATTTTCTCTTGACAGTTAATGCCAAATCATTGCTGAAAACACACACAATCAATATCCTGGGGATATCACTGACTAGAAACTAAACTGGATCAACTAGATGAATATTGTAACTACAAAGGCAGGTGGGAGGCTTTGAACTTCTGCTGGAAAGAATTAACTTCTTGACTCATCAAAGTCAGTCCACCACCCACAAGAGACAAGTCAAAACTCTCCACTTGCTTGGACTAGTACAAGTTCAACATCATTCAAAAAGCTTGATGCTGTCTAGGACAAAGCACGCCACTTGACTGGCACTACATCCACCATCTTAAACATTCACTCTCTTTACCCATGGAAGCAGTGTAAACTGTGTGCAAAATGCACAGCAATAACTTACCAAAGTTTGTTCCAAGACCATGGCCCCTAACACCAGTAGGTCAATGGCAGCAGATGCCTGGGAAGTCCACAAACCGCCACTTCCCACTGAGCTGTTTACAATTCTGAACTATATCACCATTCATTCAATGCCGTTGGGTCAAAATCCTGGGAACTTCCTCTTTTCCTAATAATGTTGCCTACTTCTTCTTATGTTGTTGAAATACAGATGTTACCACATGCTACCATAGCAGAAGCAGAAGTAATCTTGTCTACTGATAGCTGTTAGGCAGTCAATGGCTGGTCCATCCAGTTAATGCTTGTGCCATCAGGGAGGTGCCACCTGCTGCCAATTGGTTCCACAATAGAATAGTCTACTCCATCCAATACTCAAAGTATGCTTGAGCGTGTGTCATTAATTTACCTCATTTGCAGTGACAAAGAGCTTGAATTTTGCCACAAGCAAGACTCTGCCAGGAAAGCAAGGAAAATGCTGGGATGGAGATCTCTAATGAACAGTTCCAGGTGATAGAATCATAACCAAGGCTATGGATGGTTGAAAATCCCTTGTAAGGCTTGGCAGATTATGCCTGCTTTCTATAACTGATCAGGAATCCAAACAAGACATTTCTCAGACTCTCACTCTGACCATACTGCCTATTCCTGGCAATCTCTCATGGGAGTCTGTCATCCTGTTAGGCTCATAATTGAAGCCGTGAATCGTTTTTTTGTGTGTGCATGTGTGTGTGTGTGGTTAGTGACATAATGAGGCCACAATTTATTCATGTGACTTGGGCAGATTGCCTTCCCAGTCATGATTGGCAGAGAATTACAGTGGCAATGAGTGGAAAGATTTGGAAATTTAAAGCAAACCTAATCTGGCTACCAATTTTAATGACGCATGTACTTCTGAGATGTAATAAACACCATTCTAAAAATAGCTTCTGAACCCCTAGAAATCTTATTTTTACTTAACTGTTGGATCGAGCATAGACTCCTACAACAATCTAGTAAAGTCATGTTTACAATTACTATGAATTATATTTAATATCCAATTTCCCAAAACCAATATTAAAAAAGATTTAAATTGTCAGATTCCAAAAGGCATATTTGAATTCAAATTTTTGGATTCAATGGCACATATTTCAAACCTGCATAACATTCACTAAGTCAAATGCTTGTTTAGGAATTTATTTCATTTCATCATTATTATCCAGATTTAAACTAACATGAATGTTCAATTTAATAGGAAGTTATGCAGAATGTCCGCCAATGTGAACATGAGAAGATTTTAGGATAGAGCCAAAATATTGTTATTGCAGTAACATTCGGAAATGTGATATTAAACAGAGATTGCCCCCATGCAGCCTTTTGCTCCCATATTTGTAGCTCAATGTCAACTCATGCCTCTACCCAGAATGTCCATACCAAATTTATAGCCACTCACCCAGTATTTACAATGGGTATATGTTAGCAGCCATGTGGAAATGAAATTAAATAAACTGCAAAAATAAAAACACATACAATAAAGACTGGTTAGTGATTGTAAAACTCCCAATCAGATGCCATGTCCCTTCCAGGTGTGACGATATTACAATTTTTTTAAGCTGTAGTTCTAAAATTGGTATGTCTTTTCAGATGGCTGGAACATTTCACATGACTTTGGCACTACTATCTCAAGACAGATAGGAAACTCAATCAAAAACTCATTAAATTATGGATAATGACAAAGTACTTGTGACGATCCTTTGTTTGAGATGAGCCAATGAGACTTGTCTTTCTATTTCATCCTGAGCCTTGGAGAAATTGAAAATCAATGTATTGTCATGACAGGCATTCAAAGTGTAATTTAAGTTGAATGGGCCATACAATTAAGAAAAGCTGTGCTATCTCAAAGATCATAAAAGATGGAAGGCTGCAACATAGGATGTCCATCGGCCAACCCATGGCCTGTTTTGCAAGGACTTCAAACTTGTAATGGATAAAATAATCATATCATGCCATTAAAATTAATAGCAGAGCTATTTCTGATCAGAAAATAAAAAATGAAAGACACCCTGTGGAACCTAATTCAAGAGCAACTGAACTGGGCAGAAGCCAACAATGCAGTCAAGATAAACCAGTGATACTTTGAAATTGGGAGAAGGATTCTTTCCCAATTTATTGCAATTTCAAGTTAATCTCAGAGCCAAACTCCTTGCAATGAAACTGCAAAAAGCCTCAAATTTAACTGAGAATCCTCTACTTTTAAAAACCCTCCACTGCAACAGAAGCATCAGTTCAGCTGAGGAACCATGGACCTGCTCTAGAAGATACTGAAATCATGACAATTTGTATTTATTTTGTTTTTTTTCCTTCCCTGTATCTAACTTGTGTGCATGTGATGGTATACGTGAGAAAAGTGATGATGTCTGTGTGCCATATTAAAACCTTGAAGGCAAATGTAAATTATAAATAGTCTCATTGATTTTTTAAAATTCATAAAGCCAACTGCTGGTAATTATTTACACTGAGATAAACTACCGTAAGGGCAAAAAAATACTCACACCTCAACAAATTGAATTTCAATCCAGGGTCAAAAGCCAACATGACACACGGAAGTAAAGATTTTAAATCTCAAGTTCTTGGTCTTTTATATAAACAAATATTTCCACACCTCAAATCCTTTAATAGACTCCTTTAAACTGTCAAGCAAACTGTGAAATCAGATTCTCCTATGAAGACAATAGTTCCTTACTCTCAATGAAGCATTTATTATGAACATCCTTTAATTCTTTGGTGATATCTTCGTCCATTGAAACTACTGCAATATAGGCTATATCAGCTGGCCTGTCAAAACAATTCAGCAGATACTTAAAAAAAGAGCTAATACTTACAAGTTATTTTTTGTTCAGTTTAATGAGTTGGTAAGTTAAGACAAAACATCAGAGCATAACAGGTTATCTGGTCTTAACCAGCATTATAACTGTTTTTACCTCTTTTCCATAAATTGATGACTCCCACACTGCAGGCCAAGGCCCTCATAATAACCAAAAAAGGTTGTTAATTTACCAGCTCTTTAAACTGAACTAAAAAATAACTTGTTGCAACTGGTACTGGTTGCTCAGTTTGAACTCAACACTAAGCTCAAGAAGGAGAAAATGAGGACAACAGTTGCTGGAGATCAACAAGTGTTGAGCTGGAAAAGCACAAATTATCAGGCAGCATCCAAGGAGCAGGAGAGTTAATCTTTCAAGCATAAGCTCTTCATCAGGAATTCCACACTTCTTGACATTAAACTCAAGAAGCACTGCTAAGTTCAGCTTTCCATAGCTCTTCCCCCTTTCATATGTTGGTAAAATGGGATATATCAGAAATAGCAGGCAGGATTTCTGCTTCCAAGCCTTGTGTACCATTTTTGAAGGCCCATTGAGCCTTCCTGATAATACAGAAGTGGGCACCAAATATTGATGGTTTTTGTCTCAATTTATTGAAGGCATTTGAAATAAATGTAATGAGTTCTCCCCCTCCCCAACTCACTTGGGTCAAGGATTGATTGCAAACCAGTTTTGCAATCCACAGTTTTCAATATTATTCACTTTTGATAGCAACTATTCTGCAATTCCCTTCGAATGAAGCGATTATTTCTTTGAATTCTTGAGTAGTCATTATTCATGTCCTGTTTTCAATGAAATGGGATTAACATAAAATCATGTGCAAAATCCTTCTTGCGTGGTGCAAACTCTAGGCTTGCAAGTTCAAAGAGACTTATTGCTTTTGGCATATTTTGGTATGGCATAGAAAAGACCAAAGATTGCATCACATTGTTCAGCTGGGAATGACTACTGTTTATTTTCCCTTTGCATTTATCAACTCAAAATCCTCACACAGTATTGTATTTCAGCTAGTCCTGCAAATGTGTGCATTGGTTCATCTACATCTCAAAAACTGATAGAGATTTCATAACTCCAAGCAAACAGTTGAAAGGCCAATGCATAAAGATTCCATGGTGCCTGTCAGAACACAATGCCTTGAACAAATAGAAGATGTTCTCCTCATTATTCATTGAATTCCACCCATTATTTGCCAAGTGCTAACAGCATTTCTGAACAAATGAGATTTTGCACTCATTATCTTATTTAATTCGAATTTCAGCCTGATTCTCAGCCTGAGTTAAAATTACTGCAAATGTTTTTGTTAGAACACCAGGATGTGCAGATCACACTCAAAGATTCAAGTTCCAATGTGCATCAGAGTCAATTCAATTAAAGCAAACTCTGACCTCTGCAACAACTTCTATGCATTTGTCATCTTAAAAATATAAAACCATTCCAAGGTGTTTCACAAAGATTTACTAAATCTGAAGAACTACTTAAAAAAGATATTAGAGTGAATGATCAAAAGAGGGTAGGGAAGCCTTAATGGCCATTTTCTGAATATGAGCCGAGCTGATAAATAAAAATGGAACCAGGTGATGACAGCCCCTCTCAGCTAGACCATGGGGACAAGGCATTAGTACAGGATATTGTGACCAATAATATCCAATGTTACAGACATAGAGTAAAATGGTGACACCATAGCAATATCATTGGACTAACAATCTAGAGGCTCAAGATGATGGCCTAAGTACAGGGATTCAAACTGCATCACAATGACTGGTGTATTTATAATTCAGTGGCCAGCACTGTGGATCGATGGTTAGCACTGCAGCCTCACAGGGACTTGGATTTGATTACACCCTTGGACAACGGTCCATGTGGACTTTGCACATTGCCCTTGTGTCAGCATGGGTTTCCTGCAGGTGCTCTGGTTTCCTCCCACAGTCCAAATATGTGCAGGTTAGGTGAATTGGCCATGGAAAATGCAGGGTATTGGGAATAGGTTTGGGGGTAGGTCTGCATGGTATGTTCTTTGAAGGGTCAGTGTGGACTTGATGGACCAAATGTAGGGATTCTATCCTCTGGGATTCTATGATTCTCAGTGAGGAATAGAAAGCTAGCATCAGTTAATATGACTGTGAAACTATAATCAATTGCCAAAAATCTACATTCCTTACTTGGTTTGGCTTAAATGTGACTCCAGCCTAACAATAATGGGATTGACTCTTAGTTGCTCTTTGAAATTACCTCATAGGCTACTCCAAGAGCAATGCAGAATGGGTGCCGAAATCTAGCCTTGTCAGCGATGCCCACATCCCTGAAGTAATGATAAAAAGAGAGTTTGGTGGGAATAGGGACTAGAGTGACAGAGTGGAGTTGGGGTGCTCATGGTCAAGATGAGCTTGGAGAGGGCAAGTAAGGGAAACAACTTCAGAAGTAAGATAAGACCATCCTGGCATGAAGTCTGACTTCTGGGCTCAGGGAAGGATATAAAATGAAGCTGGCATGAGATTGCAGAAGTGTCTATGTTATCATAGTTGCTCTCTGAAATGACCTTATAATCCACACCAAGAGCAATTTGGAATGGGTCGCAAATGCTAGCCTTGTCAGTGATGCCCACATCTCTGTGAGAATGATAAAAAGAGAGATTCAAGGAGAAGGATAAATAATCTTCTCATGTCATTGTCACATTGAATATAATTTATGACTTTGATCAGAGCTATTTCAGGATATGGGCAAGGCAGAAATCCAAACAGAGGGATATAAATGTAGAAATAGGGAAAAATGGGCACAAGCTTTGAAGATGTCAATACATTTTCATGTACTTTGGACTTGAAGGGATTGTTATAACTAGGGTGGTAGTTTATAAATATGGAGGGAGTCAAGGATTATTTTCTTTCTGAGGAGAGGAATAAAGACTGAAGGTTGAGAGGGGAGGGAGCTTCCGAGGAGATAGAAATATGGTAATATCAGCATAGGGACTAGGTACAGAAGTTCAGTGGTCAGTAGTTTGGTGGGAATAGAGACTAGAGTGACAGAGTGGAGTTCGATGCTCACAGACAAGATGAGGGTGGAGACAGAAAGAAAAGGAAACAACTTCAGGAGTAAGGTAAGATTATACCGACATGAAGTTGGGCTTCTGGGCTCAGGGAAGGGTAAGAAATGAAGCTGGCTTGAGATTTGAATAGTGTCTATGTTATTTTTGAGTTATCTGTCAATTATTTCTCCTTTGACTGGCTCCAAAGTCCTGAGGAAGGGTCACTCAACCTGAAATCCTCGCCACAAATTTCTCTCAGACCTGCTAAGCTTTTCCAATGATTTCTATTTTTGTCTCTGAAAGTCTATTTGGCTTTTAGTGGTCATAGATGAACCACAAGTGAGTCTTAACAAGTAAAGGCCAAACAAGATGCAGGTTATTGTATGAAGGTATATAAGTCAGTGTTACATTAGTTCATTAGACACTGTTACCAAGAATTTGAGAAAACAAATAGATTCAAGACTGCGCTCAATGAGATCCTACAATTCTGCCTTTTCCTCATGCCAAGACACTATGACATCTTCAGACAAAGTCATGATTCATATAGTGTCCAATGTCAACACGTTTTGAACCATTATCTTCCATAACAATGTGAATATTGGCAATAGAGAAATCCATGAGGTCCTTTGACATATCATTGGAGTTAAGGATGGAGTAGAAAGGAAGGGTCAATTGTGAGAAAAAAAATTTCTATGCAGAAAAGAACCTTTGATCTCAGAATACATATATTTATATGGAATCTTGATCTGATTAAGGTACACAGAGTAAGACACAAATATTTTTAGATATGTGCTGAAAAGAAAAAATGCATTGATATTATGAGAAATAATCTTGATGAAAATATATTTCCTTCAAATTAAATTTGTGCATTATCTTTGCATTTGTTTCAAGTTCAGGTGCAACAAATAACAGAGAACGATATTTCATCCTTTCCAGACATTCTGTACTTTCAAAAATAATTCCTCAGCAGATTAATTTCAGACTGAACTGTCCATTCTAATGTGGGAAATTTGTATTTCACAGGAACATATTTGTTAGCATATTTCAATGCATCCATTACACATGCAGTCTGCTACAGTTTACCAGCTTTGCAAAGACAACAGCATAAAGAAAGTGCCACTGGCAGCATTTATTTTAAGACATGCAAGTATGTATTTTTAACTCAGACCTAGTGAGTTATAGAGGTAAGGTTTTGCTGACACGAGCAGGTGTATTGCCTTAGTGACCTACCCAGAATGCAGTGTTGTAAATCAACGTTTCCTGCAGTGTAAAAAGCCATTTATCAGCTGTACAGACTTAGACAGGCAGTTGGAAAACTAAGGAGGTCACTGTAAACCAGGTGAGAAGGAAGTGGAGGGGAAGATACAGAATATCAATCACATATGCTTAAAAGATTAATAAAAGGTTTCAACTTCTACCTCCTATTTAACTTTCAAATGCTTGATAAAGAACTCTTTTATATGTAGTCCTTGTTTCGAAGGACATTCCACCAATGCAGACACAGAAACACTAAACTATTGGAGCATCAAAAGCAGTTTTGAACCCTCAATATTCAGTCAATGGAACCAAATGCCTGAATTTAGACCAAGAACAATAACAACCAGATCAAGAGGTTTATATTTCATTTATATAAAGAACATTTAGAGGGCTTATCTTCTTTTGAAATGTTCGGCAACTATTCTTCTCCATTTTTAAGCATTTTCTCCCTTCTTTTGAGAAACCTCATCTCACAGCCCAGTAGAGTCAGAAGGAAATCAGTAAATTTCTCATGCTGCTGGAGATGAGAAAAACAGTACAAGTTCATCTTTTATCATTTAGTGATATGTGATGGACAAGACCAGCTCCTGCTGATTTTCTGGCTTTCTTCTGATATTAAAGTGGATTAGATTGTTGCGCTGAAATTGGCCACTTTTTAAAAATGTTTCTGCTTTGCCAAAAGACAGCACAATGAGAGCAAAACGGATGGTCAGCAAGGTTGGTTTTGGACATGTCTTTAATTTATTGTTGATAACAGGGAAGTGCCAGATCGCAATAATATTGCTACATGAAAGCGGGGTTATAGAAGCATCAGACAATCCATTATTAAAATGATCTGCTACACTTAATAAGTATTTGTAAAAGTTAGGCCATCATAATTCACCTCATGTTTTAAAAAAAATCAATTTCATGTGACTAACATTAATAATGCATTGCATGTTGATTTTACTCAGAAACCACATAAAGACATAAGGATTTGACCCTCATATTTCTCTGAGGCTTTCGTCAGGTTTGGCATGAGTTTCTTTTCAATTCAGTTTGATTACTTGTTCAAAATTTGACACCTTAGATCAATGAGGCACAGACTTAACTACCCAAACTGACATTTGGACAATTGTCAGGTTTTCTCGAAAACAGTTTAGAATTTTAAAGAGTCAACATACATTTCTTGTGGCATGGTGGCAGTGCCCCTATCTTTGGGCCAGGATACCTGAGCTCAAATCTCAAGAGATGTGAAATAGCAACCCTGAACAGTTTGATTAGAAAATATCTTAAAGAGGCAACATCAGCAGCAAGTTTTAATTATCCTCCAATAGAAATCTGGTAAGTCCTGGCAGCAAAGATTGAACACACTGGTTGCTCTTTTCTGATGCTAACTTGGCAAAAACCAGTCCACTGCTTTTTAAATTGAAATATTGAAAATGAGAAACCCTAGACCTGAAACAATGTGGTCAGAGGAATGCAGATTATCAGTTGGTCATCTATTTGACTTTCAACAGCATGCTGTGAACTTGAAGACAAGGGAGCAGACTTAACTCATGGAAGCAGCTTCTAGCCACCAAATGTCTGGTTGCCACTTGGAATCGGCAAGCAACTTTCCATGCACATGGATCCAGCAGAGGGAGCCAAATCTTGAAGGTAAGACTATAATTCAACATTTCAGGTTATTTTGGCTGGAATGCAGATTATCATCAATATGGCAATTTTGCTGAAATTAATGTGAAGATGTTTTGAGCCAAAGTGAAGAAACTAAAAACATGCCTCCATGTGACACGGTGGCTCATGATGCCAGGAACCCTGGTTTGATTCTAGCCTCAGGCGACTGTGTGCAGTTTGCACATTCTGTCTGTGTCTGCATGGGATTCCTCCAGATGCTCCAGTTTTGCATCACATTCCAAAGATGTGCAGGCTAGGTGGATTAGCCATGGAAAATGCAGGGTTACAGGGATAGAGTGGGTCTGGGTGGGATGCTCTTCGGAGGGTTGGTGTGGACGTTTGGGTTGAATGGCCTGCTTTCACACTGTAGGGATTTTATGATTCAGTAGCTGCCTAAGAGACAGAGAGTGTGCTATGGGGGGAATTGTTCATGTGGTCAGCAGTCAGTGCTTAGCTGGTTAAAAGGATACAGAAGTGGGAACACATGACATATGAGACACAATATACAAGTTACGATGAAAGTTTATAAAACTCTGTTTCAGTCTCAACATAAGGAAAACTTATACTTCCTGAGTGGTAAGCAGTGCTGCCTCATAGCGCCAAGGACCTGGGTTCGATTCCAGGCTCGGGCGACTGTCCGTGTGGCGTTTGCACATTCTCCCCGAGTCTGTGTACCTTTCCTCCGGGTGGTCCAGTTTCGACCCACGGTCCAAAGATGTGTAGGTTAGGTGAATTGGCCGTGTTAAATCACCCATAGTGTTCATGGATGTGTAGGTTAGATACATTAGTCATGGGCAAATGTAAAGTAACAGGATAGGGGAATGGGTTTTGGTGGGTTACTCTTCGGAGGGTCGGTGTGGAATTGTTGGCCGAAATGGGCTGTTTCCACACTGGAGGTATTCTATGATTCAATGATTACTCAAATTTCTATATCCAATGAAGAAATTTGTGTCATGCTATTTCCGATATAAGTAGGAAGCCAAAACGTACACAGTAAACTCCCAAAGCAGCACAATCATGTTGACCAGAAAATTCTGCTTGATTTGTTTACTGTGTTCTTCAGATGCTTCATTGTTAATTTTATGTGAGGATTCATGTTTAAAGGATTTTAGAGAGTGGTTCATTTGGAGCACTAAGATGGTACCTATTCTCTTGAACAGGTATTTTCTTTTCAAATCTACTTTTTGGAAATCGCATTGTTTAAGCTAAATAAGGAGCCAAAGTACTGGAGCTTTACTGGAAGTCACCATCTGCGTTGGTAGCTATTGAAAATGGTGGCTATTTTGTTATCGCTGGGAATTCAGATGAGGTACATCCTGCTGAGTTTGAGAGAGAAGCAACCCAGCCTCTGCTGGGCCTGTCTGAGGAATTCGTCTTGCGGGTCCAGTATGATAACTGAAACTGATCTCCTGAAAAGTCTGTGATATACTTTTTGCTGAATGAATTGTGACTGCAGAGCTCCCAATGTCAACAGCCTGTGCTGAGTGTCATACATCTACATGTGCCAGGATGCCAAGTAAAAGTCATTTCATTTCTTATTATTTTTTTACTTGTCACAATGCTGGTCTTGTACAAGGTTAATTTGCTCTTGAGAGGTTAATTTTTCAGAGAGGGGGTAATTGGCCAGGCTCCATCATGTCTGAAGTTTGAATGGTTCATTGGGACTGGTTGTTTACCTGAACAGATAGTGCTTCAGGCTAAAAGCTTGAAAGGTCTTTTGAAAAACTGGTTTGATCAAGGGCCTATGCCCGAAACATCGATTCTCCTGCTCCTCGGATGCTGCCTGGCCTGCTGCACTTTTCCAGCACCACACTTTTCAACTCTGGTCTCCGGCATCTGCAGTCCTCACTTTCTCCAAGGGGGACGTGGCCAGCTGTCTCACTGTGCAATTCAATTCAGCTCAGGAATGAGTTGATTAAGAGTCACAGGGAAAACTGGAAGCCTTCTCATTGTCCTTCTGCCTATATGATTTTGAACTGTAAGTTGCCTGTGCCATTGTTAAAGGGATGTGTGTATTGGGACTGTTGTAACTATTTTCAGAACAGCAGAATTAAGTCGGGTTCGGATAGGATCAGTTATCTGATATTCTGTTTTCTGCTCTTTGTGTTTCCTTCTGTAATTTTGTAAATAAATTTTGTTTGTTTAAAACTTGGCAGTTGACCTAGCATAAAATTAACTCCAGGAATATCTATTATACGCCTAGCTAAACAAACTAACACTTTTTTGACAAAAACAATTTATACAAAATTAATCTCTCTGGAGAATGTTCTTTATTTGTTTTCAGTTGAACAGTTCATTGAAAATCAGCACTTGGTCGATAGTGGTGTATAGTAAATAGATAAATATCACCGATCTTACCTTCTATAGGCCAGAAAGAGCTTGTTGCAAAACAACTAAGAACCATGGGTACTTCGACAACCAAAAGTATTCTATACATGCTCTGTTTTGTGGATCTATTTCAACTGTCTGTGTGGAGTTTGCACATTCTCGCCTTGTCTGTATGGGTTTCCTCCAGGTTCTTTGGTTTCCTGACAGAGTCCAAAGGTGTGCAGGTTAGGTGGATTGGCCATGGGAAATGCAGAATTGGAGGGAATGAGTTGGGGTGGTGGGTCTGGGTGGGAAGCTCTTTAGAGGGCCAGTATGGACTCAATGGGCCAGATGACCTGCTTTCACACCATAGGGATTCTATGATTCGAACTGCATGACGTGAAAGTCTGGTTGGTCAGGTGAATGCAATTGATCAATTGTTCCTTAGTGAATTCCAAGCACAGGGAGCACTTCCAGGAGGTCCACTGTAGATATGACCTTCCATCTCCCTCTTCTCCTGGTCTGTGCTAATCTTCTGTGTGGCTTACCTTTGTCCACCAGAACAAGCACAGATCTGCAAAGCTACCCATGACATCAATAAAACTGCAATCAAAAGATCAAGGGAAACCAGCATCAGGAAATTCTGGTTAGTGGCATTACAATTCAGTTGTAGAATCCAAACAAAAATGGTACAAATGAGCACCAAGAGGAGGACCAGCAGCTAAAAGGTCAAACAGCACCTAACCTTCAGAATGAAACTTTTTAAACAGTGTAACTGCAGAGTTCTTGTTATATTACTAAAGTAATTGAATACAGCAATGAGCATTTTGAATGTTGTCAGCATGTGACCTGACATCCTGTCGAGGAATCTCAGCCAATAATGTACAAAAGGAACTTTTAGCATCATGCACACTGGTCACAATGTTGGACACTGTTGGGTTGCAGCAACACGCACAGCATGATACAATTTGTCTAATGCACTGTGGATTATCAAGTTTATCATTTCCCCACTCTATTAAAAAACAAACACATCTGTTTTATAGACAACCCTAATTCATTTATAATTCAGTCATCACATGAACAGCCTGGGTGGGGATTATCACTGACCAGAAACGTTACTGCAGTACAGTTACAAGTACAGACCTGAGACTGGAAATCATACGACAATTTTCAAGCTCCCAAACCATGCACATTATCTACAAGGCACAAGTCAGTGTGATGGAATACGCTCCACTTGTCTGAGTCTATTCATGATTGCCATTCCGAGAACAGGAATTTTGACAACATCCGAACAGATTATTCACCTCTACAAAGAAAATCTCCCTCCATCACCACAATATAGCAGAAGCAGGGAGCACCATATAAGAAATGTACTGCAGCATTCACTGATTCTCCAGGAGCAACATTTTCCAAACCTGTACTGCTGAGCATGAAAAGGGCAGCAGACACATGGGAACACCATTATTAGCAGATCACTGTTCAAGTAACACTTCACTCTGGCATGGAATTTCAAACTGGTTTTTTTTTCAGATTGGATTAGATTCCCTACAGTATGGAAACAGGCCCTTCAGCCCAACAACTCCACACCGACCCCCTGAAGAGTAACCCACCCTGACCCAATCCCCTCCCCTATATTTATCCCTCACTAATGCACCTAACGCTATGGGCAATTTAGCATGTCCAATTTACCTGACCGACACATCTTTTGGATTGTCGGAGGAAACCGAAGCACCCGGAGGAAACCCACACAGACACAGGGAGAATGTGTAAACTGCACACAGACAGTCCGTCAAGGCAGGAATCAAACCCGGGTCCCTGGCGCTGTGAGGCAGCAGTGCTCATCACTGAGCCACCAGGAGTCAAAAGTCTACAATTCCTTGCAGAGCAGCATTGAATGTGTACGTACACCACATGACTGTGATGCTGCAAGAGGCGGCTCCCAGCCTCCACATCAGAGACTCTGAGGAATGGACAACAAATGCTGGTCTTTTCTGTGATGTTCACATTTCAGGAGTGAATGAAAAAATTAGACTTGCACAAATTCCATGGAATAATGGTTAAGTATGCTGGTGAAAAGACTCCCAACTGTCATTTCAATTGGAGTTACCTGTTGTCCTGAATTGTCTTTGATCTTGGGACAAACTCCTCATATTTTACATTCTATTGCCATCACATACGGTTCCATATACACATAAATTCTGTCAAATTTGTGACAATAGTAGGCAGCCTACACACTTGGTAGCATAAACAATGCTACAATTCTCAGATTGGTATCCATCCCACATAAAACTTACATGTTTCATTTTGAATTCAAAAGTTTGAGGAGGGTCTAATTGTGCTTTGCTAAATGAAAAAGTGATTTAATAGAGTTGATAGAGCAAAACTGTGCAGTTGAAGGAATCCAGAACAGACAGATAGAAGTGATGAGGAATTTGCAACAGTATGTGATGGATGGTAGTTATAGGAAGGGGGGAAAGTCTCAGATACAGTCACATGGATGGGTTAACTCCAGGAAGGGTGAGAGAGGTTGGCACCTAGGGCAGGAGTCTTTTGTGGAATACCCACTTCAAACAGCTGTTTTGGAAAATGTAGGGGGTGATGGATTCTCAGGGGAATGTAGCACAAACAGCCACGTTTCTGGTATTGAGACTGGCTCTACATGCAACAAGGGGTACGTCGGCTACCAAGAGATCAATTGTGTTAGGGGATTCTGTAGTCAGAGGTACAGACAGATGTTTCTGTGGCCAGTAGAGAAAAAACAGAATGGTGTGTTGTTTCCCTGGTGCCAGGATCAAGGATGTCTCAGAGAGGATGCAGAATGTTCTCACGGGGTAGAGGGGCCAACAGGAGGTCTTTGTCCACATTGGAACCAATGACATTGGAAGGGAAAAGGTTGAGACTCTGAAGGGAGATTACAGAGAGTTAGGCAGAAATTTAAAAAGGAGGTCCTCAAGGGTAGTAACATCTGGATTACTCCCAGTGCTACGAGCTAGTGAGGGCAGGAATAGGAGGATAGAGCAGATGAATGCATGGCTGAGGAGTTGGTGTATGGGAGAAGGATTCACTTTTTTGGATCATTGGAATCTCTTTTGGGGTAGATGTGACCTGCACAAGAAGGACGGATTGCACCTAAATTGGAAGGGGACTAATATACTGGCAGGGAAAGTTGCGAGAACTGCTTGGGAGGATTTAAATTAGTAAGGTGGGGTGGGTGGGGGTGGGTGGGACGCAGGGAGATAGTAAGGAAAGAGATTGATCTGAGACAGGTACAGCTGAGAACAGAAGTGAGTCAAACAGTCAGGGCAGGCAGGGACAAGGGAGGACCAATGAATTAAACTGCATTTATTTCAAGGCAAGGGGCCTAACAGGGAAGGCAGATGAACTCAGGGCATGGTTAGGAACATGGGACTGGGATATCATAGCAATTAGAGAAACATGGCTCAAGGATGGGCAGGACTGGCAGCTTAATTTTCCAGGATACAAATGCTACAGGAAGGATAGAAAGGGAGGCAAGAGAGGAGGGGGAGTGGCATTTTTGATAAGGGACAGCATTACAGCTGTGCTGAGGGAGGATATTCCTGGAAATACATCCAGGGAAGTTATTTGGGCGGAACTGAGAAATAAGAAAGGGATGATCACATTATTGGGATTGTATTATAGCCCCCCAATAGTCAGAGGGAAATTGAGAAACAAACCTGTAAGGAGATCTCAGCTATCTGTAAGAATAATCGGGTAGTTATGGTAGGAGATTTTAACTTTCCAAACATCAACTGGGACTGCCATAGTGTTAAAGATTTAGATGGAGAGGAATTTCTAATGTGCGTACAAGACAATTTTCTGATTCAGTATGTGGATGTACCTACTAGACATTCTCTTAGGAAATAAGGCAGGGCAGGTAACTGAGGTGTCAGTGGGGGAGCACTTTGGGGCCAGCGACCATAATTCTATTCGTTTTAAAATAATGATGGAAAAGGATAGACCAGATCTAAAATTTGAAATTCGAAATTGGAGAAAGGCCAATTTTGATGGTATTAGGCAAGAACTTGCAAAAGCTGATTGGAGGCAGATATTCGCAGGTAAAGGGACGGCTAGAAAATGGGAAGCCTTCAGAAATGAGATAACAAGAATCCAGAGAAAGTATATTCCTATCAGGGTGAAAGGGAAGGCTGGTAGGTATAGGGAATGCTGGATGACTAAAGAAATTGAGGGTTTGGTTAAGAAAAAGAAGGAAGCATATGTCAGGTAGGGACAGAATAGATCGAGTGAACCCTTAGAAGAGTATAAAAAAGTAGGAGTATACTTAAGAGTATAAAAAAGTAGGAGTATACTTAAGAAGGAAATCAGGCAGGCAAAATGGGGACATGGGATAGCTTTGGCAAATAGAATTAAGGAGAATCCAAAGGGTCTTTACAAATATATTAAGGACAAAAGGGTAACGAGGGAAAGAATAGGGGCCCTCAAAGATCTGCAAGGCGGCCTTTGTGTGGAGCCACAGAAAATGGGGGAGATAATAAATGAATATTTTACATCAGTATTTACTGTGGAAAAGGATATGGAAGATATAGACTGTAGGGAAATAGATGGTGACATCTTGCAAAATGTCCAGATTACAGAGGAGTAAGTGCTGGATGGCTTGAAACGGTTAAAAGTGGATAAATCCCCAGGACCTGATCAGGGTACCCAAGAACTCTGTGAGAAGCTAGAGAAGTGATTGCTGGGCCTCTTGCTGATATATTTGTATCATTGATAGTCACAGATGAGGTGCCGGAAGACTGGAGGTTGGAAAACGTGGTACCACTGTTTAAGAAGGGTGGTAAATACAAGCCAGGGAACTATAGACTGGTGAACCTGACCTCGGTAATGGCCAAGTTGTTGGAGGGAATCCTGAGGGACAGGATGTACATGTATTTGGAAAGGCAAGGACAGATTCGGGATAGTCAACATGGCTTTGTGCGTGGGATTGAGTTTTTTGATGAAGTAACAAAGAAGATTGATTAGGGCGGAGCAGTAGATGTGATCTATATGGACTTCAGTAAGGCGTTTGACAAGGTTCCCCATGGGAGACTGATTAGCAAGGTTAGATCTCATGGAGAACTAGCCATTTGGATACAGAACTGGCTCAAAGGTAGAAGATAGAGGGTGATGGTGGAGGGTTTTTTTTAGCCTGGAGGCCTGTGACCAGTGGAGTGCCATAAAATCGGTGCTGGGACCTCTACATTTTGTCATTTACATAAATGATTAGGATGTGAGCGTTAGAGGTACAGTTAGTAAGTTTGCAGATGACACCAAAATTGGAGGTGTAGTGGATAGCGAAGAGGGTTATCTCAGATTACAACAGGATCTGGACCAGATGGGCCAATGGGCTGAGAAGTGACCGATGGAGTTAAATTCAGATAAATGCGAGGTGCTGCATTTTGGGAAAGCAAATCTTAGCAGGACTTATACACTTAATGGTAAGGTCTGAGGGATTGTTGCTGAACAAAGAGACCTTGGAGTGCAGGTTCATAGCTCCTTGAAAGTGGAGTCGCAGGTAAATAGGATAGTGAAGAAGGCGTTTGGTATGCTTTCCTTTCTTGGTCAGAGTAATGAGTACAGGAATTGGGAGGTCATGTTGCGGCTGTACAGGACATTGATTAGGCTACTGTTGGAATATTGCATGCAATTCTGGTCTCCTTCCTATCGGAAAGATGTTGTGAAACTTGAAAGGGTTCAGAAAAGATTTACAAGGATGTTGCCAGGGTTGGAGGATTTGAGCTACAGGGAGAGGCTGAACAGGCTGGGGCTGTTTTCCCTGGAGCATTGGAGGCTGAGGGGTGACCTTATAGAGGTTTACAAAATTAATAGGGGCATGGATAGGATCAATAGGCATAGTCTTTTCCCTGGGGTCGGGGAGTCCAGAACTAGAGGGCATAGGTTTAGGGTGAGAGGGGAAAGATATAAAAGAGACGTAAAGGACAACTTTTTCACATAGAGGGTGATACGTGTATGGAATGAGCTGCCAGAGGATGTGGTGGAGGCTGGTACAATTGCAACATTTAAGAGGCATTTGGATGGGTATATGAATAGGAAGGGTTTGGAGGGATATGGGCTGGGTGCTGGCAGGTGGGACTAGATTGGGTTGGGATATCTGGTCGGCTTGGACAGGTTGGACTGAAGGGTCTGTTTCCATGCTGTATATCTCTATGACTCCATAACTATAAGTATAAATTTTTAATGAGAAGATGGGCATGATAAAAGACAAATCAAAAACCATTTTTGCACAGAAAGGCTATGAGTCTCCGGAATTCAGAATCCCAAGCATCTGTGGCTGTTGGATCAATCAGATTTTGTTGGGTAAGCAAAACAAAGATAGGCAAGATCAGTCATGATTTAATTAAATGAAAAACCTGTTGAAGGAGCTGAAGAACCTTAGCCTGGTCCTATGTAACAATGATCAAAAATGATGTGTCAATTTTAAAATACCACCCAAACTATGAAAGATTTAGAGGAAGCAGTTTCAATTCGATATGTTCTGAAAAAAAATCAACATGTCACATTTATATAGCACCTTTCGTGGCTTTAATATGTTCCAATGCATTTTTTGAAGTGTGGCTGTGATATCATAAACACAGCAGCCAATACTTGCACAGCAAGATTCCACAAACATCAATGTGATCATGATCAGATTCTGCACTTTTACGATGCTAAGAGAAGAATGAATATTGATAAGGATACCAGGGAAACTGCTTATGCACCTCTTGAATTGAATGCTCTGGGTCTTTTTTACGTCCATCTGCAATAGTTATTCGGCCTTTATTTATCTCATCCTAAATTTGGCACCTCTGTCTGTGCTGCGATAGCGTTGTCAACTTTGGTTTTTTTGCTTAAATTTCCAAGATGAGACTGGGATCCATAAACCCCTGACTCAGTACAAAGAACTACAATGTTGCTGCTAAATGCAATGTAGCAAAGTGCCTACTAAAGAAGTTAAGTGATGTATTAAAAATTAGCAAAAAGGTTTTTGACCTATGGTCCTCTTTTTCTGTAACACCACACTGCAGTAAACAATTTAACATCTAACAGGGAAGGAAACACTGCAGGGCTTACAACATTGCTACCCAATTTAAATTTATGACTGATTACATTCATTATCTAATTCCTGAAAATGAATGAGTTCTTGAACCACAAAATCTGTTGTTCCATGCAAATTTATCTGATGCATTTGTCGACATAATTTATTACAACTTTAAATCATAATTTGCAATGTGATTTCTCTTTTACATAAAGCTCTGTTCAAATATAAATTATATGTTGCATATGCATACACACATATTTTAAAAAATATATATAGTTTATAGTGATGGCCAGGATATATCAAATTTCTAATATTCCAAAGAATTATCTTTCCTTCCAAAGCTGCTGCTGGTCTTACGTGGCTGTAGAACGACACCATCCACAACCTGAAATATGCTTACATCAAAAATATTCACTGATGGCAATTCTTTTGTGAGATCACCAGTCTAATTGGCACACATTAGATAGTTAACTATACATCATAGATGGCATTACAGCTGGGGGCTTCAAACCTCGAAAGGTTTGACCAGCTTGTGAAATTTCAAGAAGCATTGCTATTTGCAATTTCTGTCTAGAAATTGCTGAGCAGTAACAAACTGTAACTCCAGTGAGAGTTTACTGAAATCAGTGTCTTTCTTTTTGCTAAACCGATTAAGCTGTAATACAGAATTAATAACAAAGTTTCTGCAGATTTTGTGGCTTTTGTTGTTTTAAAATTCCTTCACTATACATTGATGGCAACAACTTGATCGAACCTAGCTGGAACTCGAACTTTATTTCTCTGTGCTTGGGATTACTCAAAAACCATGAATTACTCAAGTGATAGTTGAATGCTTGTAAGAGTCATCACCAGCATTTAGTCCTAAAATCCTTGGTATTTCATACATGTTGTTTGTATAAGTCAACCTTTACTTTTGGTTTAAAAATCCTATATTTTTATGCACATTATGCTTCTTTTGGGAACAGTCTTGTGGGTCCTTTTCACAATTGCTGTGATTTAAATATCCTAAATACTGACAGAAAGCCTGGGACGTGCATTCCTGCTGAATTCAGCACCACGGCCAGCAATCAGCTTCTGGGTCACAGCTCTGGAGAGTGGAAATGTCAACTCAGAGATGCTGCCAGCCTGTTGAGTTTCTCCAGCAATTTCTGGTTTTGTTTGTTTCAGATTTCCAAATGCTCTGCTATTTGCCTTTATTCCAGTATTAGTGTTATTATTGCCAATTGAAAGGTGCGGCATGGATTTCAGACATTTAAAGTTATTACTTTAGCAAAAGTCGGGATTCGTTTTTTTTTGTAATCTAACAACAGGGATTATTGATTCAGTGGAATGTGTGAGCTCTCTGCCTCAAAAGGTAATAGAGGCAAAGCCATCGAATATTGTTGAAGCCGGTGTTAGATAAGTTGTTATTGAGCAGGGCAACCATTCAGCGCTGATTGGAATGTGAAAGGCATGGTCTTATTTAAAGGGTGGTGGAGCTCAAGGGGCTGAATGGCCTGCTCCTAAATCCTATATTTAATATCTATTGTTTCTGAACTCTGCTGAAGTTATAAAAGATTTTGTCAGTCCTCCATAACAGACTAACTTGGAAATAAGATATTCCTTAAAGGGAACATGGAAAAGTGCCCAAGCTAGGTAAGTGAATATAATCCATGTTTGAACATTGATAATAACTAATACCATAATGCGCTTCCAGTTGCAAGGAATTATACAATGGTGAAATCATCAGGACTAGCAAAACAAAAAGCATATGTTTTTTTACTGCCACAAAAAAAACTAATTATGTCCTACCTATGCAAGCACCTTTTAACATTCAAAGTTAAATCTCACGAAAATTGGTCATATGTACAAGGAGGAGGTCTCAGCCATTCATCTATTCTAGATTGCTCTTCCATTTAATAAGATGACGGCTGATTTGATTGCAACTTCATACACATTTCCCATTCAGTTTTCACCCACTTGCTTAACAAGAACCTATCTACCTCTGCCTTGAATGTATCCAAAGACTCTGCTATCACCACCTTTTCAGGCAGAGAGTTCCAAAGACTGAAGACCCTTACGAGAGAGAAAAACACAATCACCTCATCTCTGCTTTAAAGTGCAACCCCTAATACTAGTTCTCATACCCCAGTTCTAGATGTTCACATAAATGGAAACATTGCCTCCTTACTGACCCTGTCAACATCCCTCAGGATTTTACATGTTTGATTCAAGTCACCTTTTATTCTTCTGAACTCAAATGGATGTAATTACCTGCCCAACCATTGTCATCAGCTCACTCCAGGTACTAGTCTCCCTAATCTCTTCTGAACAGCTATCATTATACTTCGATCCTTCCTTAAATAAGGTGACCAACACTGTATGCAATACTCAGAGTGCAGTCTCACCTGTGTTTACATTATCTGCATAACTGGATCAAAAACTCCCTCCTTTTGTATTCAAGTCTTCTTGTGATAAATGATAACATACTATTTGCTTTCCCTATTTACTCACTGTATTTGAATCCAAACATTTTGTGATTCATGCATGAGGAAACCTGCATGTCTTTGCATTCCAGAGCTCTGTATTCTCTCACCATTTAGGTAATCTTTTTTATTCTGCTTGCAAAAATGGACACTTTCAGTTTTCCTACATTTTACTCCATTTGCCAACACACCTGACCCATCTTTATCTTCTTTTAAGCCTCCTTATGTCCTCTTCACATCTTACTGATATAGCTTATGTGCCTTTGACAAGTCACGAATTAGAGAGTCATAAAGACCTACAGCATGGAGACAGACCCTTTGACCCAAACTGGTCCATGCTGACCAAAATGTTCCTCAATGCTAACCCCATTTCCTTGCACTTGGCCCAAATCCTTCTAATCCTTTCCTATCCATGTATTTGTCCAAATGCCTTTTAAACTTGTTAATGTACCCACCTCAATCACTTCCGCTGGCAGCTCATTCCACATATGTACCATCCTCTATGTGCCTCTCAGGTTTCCTGTTATTCTTGCCCCTCTAAGCTTAAATTGATGCCCTCTAGTCCTTGATTCCCCAACCCTAAGAAAAAGACTGAGTGTATCCACCCTATCCATGCCTCTCATGATCTAATAAACTTCTATAAGTTCCCCTCCTTAGTCTCCTATGTTCTAAAGAAATGTCCCTGCTTGTCTAACCTCTCCCTGTAACACAGACCATTGAGTCCAGGCAGTAGCTTTGTAAATTTCTTCTGCACTCTTCCTAGTTTAATATCATCCTTCCTATAACAAGGTGACCAAAACTGAACTCAATAGTCCAAGTGCAGCCTCACCAATGTCTTGTACAAATGCAACATAACTTCCCAACTTCAATACTCAATGCCCTGAACAACGAAGGTCAATATGCCAAAAACCTTCTTCACTGCCCTGTCTACCTGTAACTCCACTTTCAGAGAAGTGTGCATCTGAACTCCAAGGTCTCTCTGTTCTACTACACTCCTTAAGTCCTACCATTCACCATGAAATTCCTACCTTGATTTGACTATCCAAAATGTAAGACCTCACACTTATTGATATTAAACTTCATTTGCCATTTCTTGGCCCACTTCCCCAACTGATCAAGGCTCTGCTGCAATTTCTAATACTCTTCCTCTATTATACCTCCTATTTTAGTGTCATCTGAAAACTTACTAATCATGCCTTGTACATTCTTATCCAAATCATTGATATAGATAACTAACAGCAATGGGCACAGCACTGACCCCTGAGGCACTCCACTAGTCACAGGCCTCCATTCCGACAAGCATCCTTCCACTATTACCTCTGCTTCCTAACATCAAACCAATTGTGTATCCAGTTTGGCAGCTCCCCTTGGATTTCATGTGATCTAAACTTCCCGAGAGCCTCCCACGTGGATCAATACAGACTACGTTTACCTAGGCGAAAGTGAGGACTGCAGATTAGATTCCCTACAATGTGGAAACAGGTCCTTCGGCCCAACAAGTCCACACCGACCTTCCGAACAGTAACCCACCCAGACTCATTTCCCTCTAACTAATGCACCTAACCATGCAATTTACCATGGCCAATTCATTTGGCCTGCACACCTTTGGACTGTGGGAGGAAACTGGAGTACCCAGAGGAAACCCACGCAGACACGGGGAGAATGTGCAAATTCCACACAGACAGTTGCCCAAGGCTGTAATCGAACCTAGGTCCCTGGTGCTGTGAGACTGCAGTGCTAACTACTGAGCCACCGTGCCACCCTAGATGCTGGAGATCAGAGTCAAGGTTAGAGTGGTGCTGGAAAAACACATACGTTTACCTGCCTACCCTCAACCACCTTCCTGGTCACTTCAGCAAAGAACTCTACCAAATTTGTGTATTATGTTGTTTACTGAAAATAACCATTTACGACAACTGTCTTTTGTTTCAAATTTTCGTTTGACGTCCATATAAAGCTCAGTCATTAATTTTACTGATCATTAACTCTGTATTTGATAAAACACAAACAAAAAGAATCCAGGCTGTTCTGCCCTTTGCAAACCACCCTTCCAATTTTTTTTTGTGTGTACTCCAAGTACATATTGCATACTCAAAACAAGTGATAATGAGTCTTAATTTAAGTACAGGACTCACAGCCAGGAACATTAAAAATAACTGGCCTGACCTTCTGGTCACAGATTAATTAACAGTGCTCACCAGCAACCTTTAAAAAACCTATCTAAAAGATTTAGCGAACTTTCTGACATGAATTCCACCTTTTCCTAGATTTTGTTTAAATTCTGGCATCAGCTCAAATGGGATCTCCAGACATCCAGCAACAGTGAAGTCATCAAATTGACTAAGCAATCAATTATATTGAAGAATTGTTTCAAACAGCTAACCTGGAAGTAATGCAGTACATGTTATCTATACCAAAGAAAGATTGGGACATAGGCACTGAATGAAGACAGAAACTGGAATACAATTTTACATTGCATAATATCATTTGTTTAAACAGTATAGTTATGGAACACAAGATTTAATTTGATTAAAAGTAAAGGAAAATCCATAATTCTGATGGTTAATTAGTTGCATGTTTTACAATAAAATGCCTTCGCTATGTAAATATGTTCAAATGTCATCCAACTGTTTCTGTATCAGATCATTACATTCTTCGCATTTCATTTGCATATTGCATTTGTCAAACTGCTGGTGATACTTCCTGAAAATCTGCTTTCATAACTGATACCAGATGGTCTTGCGTAACTGCCAATGTCAATCAATCACTCAGTGATCTGACTGGCAAATCAATTGGTTGCAATTCTGTGAGTGACCGAGGCTCAGGCAAAATGTCAGCAGCTTCAAAAAAAAATGAGCTCGCCCAGGGATTTGTGAAAGGTTCAATTCCTCTGGGTTACTTAACAAGTATGTACAATGCGTTAAATATAAAATTTAAATGTTAAAGGTGAGATGCAGATGGACAGGTTACGTAGCACATGCAAGTCAACCTTTTCAGCATACAACTATTTTTTGGTTGTCTTTGTGTTCAAAGTGAAGAAGGTGAAAAACAAATATGTTTGGCATTCACTGTCTGTATCAAACAATCCTCAATCAAAGATCATGTGAAGGCTTCTCATCCACTGTACCAATGTCAGAAAGCTCAGTCAAATGCCAAAATGAGATAATACATTTTTCAAATCAGTTCTCCTCTGACCTTCTTCACCGAAATTGCCAATTTATTCCACAATTTTTACTTTTGCCTTTGAGACCAATGCCCATTTAGATTGAATCTAACTGCCCAAACTCCAAAGCAATATCCTTTAGTGAAGAAAAGGACCGACTCATTTGACCTGCATGAAATTCACATTGTTCTTTCAGTCCTAGTAAGTCAATGTGCATTTTAGTGTTCAAAATTAGTTCATTAAGTACCATCATGCTTCAGAAAAGTCAATTGAACATCAATATCTGCTTCACTGCTCTCAGAACTGGGTCATCCCACTCAAGTCTTCAACTGACTCTGATCATCTGACTCAAAGTCTTCTGAAGTTAACATTTCCCTGTTTTGTCCACAAATGTTTCACACTACTGCTTAAAATTAAAAGGAAAAAAAAATCAGCAGAAAAAAAAATCATAATACAGATAGGAGAGGCAATTGAAATGCATCAAGCAAAGTAAACCTTCTGTAATCAGACATCATTTGGGAAGGGATAAATGGGGGTGAGCTATGATATTGATTGCCCCAAATCGGAACAGGGGATTCTCAAATATGATAACCATGCATTCCAGCCCACCTAGTGAACAAATGCACTCCTTCATATTGACCAACAGCATGTGAAATCACAGTGACCTTTAAGTGGCCATTAATTGCTTGATGCCATCCCCACCTCCAGTAAAATGGGAGACAGGAATCTGGATGTGCAGGAAACCCAACAATTTTTTTTTAGCCTGCCCCTGTTTCCAAACACACTGGCGTGCAGGCTGTAAAATTCAGCCCAGTAGTGGAGACAGAGAGTCAATCTACGTGAATTAGAACACAATCAGTCAGAACACGTGTCTGGGCAAAGCAAATCCTGCTAAAATCTGTTTCAGGCTTCCATCAAAATTGTTTCTCCAACTGTGAGCGGGATGTACTCTGCACTAACCATTTTAACAAACATTGCTTTGGACAACTGGAGATCAATTAAGTCAAAATGTTGTTCTTGTGGAACTCAGCAGTTTTCTTAATTTTCCTTCCTCTCTCCCAGTCAACTGCAAATAAATTAAAATTGCAAAAACAGATTTGATTGTTGAGAATTGTGGCTGGTTTGAGACATTAATGCTCTGCTTCTGAATTACAACACAAGCAAATCATTTGGTAGTTAGGTGCAAATCAACGGTAATGAATATTAAAGGCATTGAGCAGTTAGATATGTGTGTTCATAATACTGCCTCTCATTACTTTTCAAACTTTCCAGGCCTTCCTATTATTTCTTCCATTTCTTTAGGACTTCCATTAATTAACTTCACTCCAATGCATTCCTGTGTCTCCTGAATTTAGGATCCCCTGATGATCTAGTGTATTTCTATTATTCTGTTTCCACATTCAGTGGGTTTTTTTTCAAAATTATTAGTGGTAATTATTATTGAGTATCAATAAAAAAGGTGGCCATTTATTGTCTATTCCTATATTTATTGTCTATGCCTTTGGGAAGGTGGTGAAGAGCCTTCCTGTTGAACTACTGTAGTCCAAGTGATGTAGATACACCCACAACAACATTATAGAGATATTACAGCAAAGACAAAGGCAATTAAGCCCATGATGCCCTTGTCAGCTCTGACAGACAAATCCAGAATGCTGTATTTCAAAGCTCCATGTCTGTAGCATTGCAAATTTATTCTTCTCAATTGCCCATTCCATTTTCTTTTCAAATTGACTTTCCAGGATTTTGATCCAAGAAGGAACCACAATATATGTTCATCTTCGGACAGTGTGCGACTTCAAAGGGGAGCTTCAAGGTGATAATACTATTATGCAACTTTCTCCTCCCAGTGACATTGGAGATGACTCCATATTCTTGCAACTTGAGGCTTCTAAATGTGAAAGATGCTCAAGATGTCAAGACTCAGCAGGGAAATAATGGAGATTACAATTCCTTTACTTTTGAGTCATGGATCAAATGCACCATATTTTGAAACATATGACTCAAATTCTCTATTTATTTCAGAGCTTGAGAGTAACTGTTGGGCTGTATCAATTAAAACTGAAATGTGATATTTAGTCAAAAATACTGCGGTTTAAGTAGCACAGAAGTTTAGGTCCTGGATATTGTATCTGTATATCAACTGAGACATCAAAAGAAAAACAGATACCACCAAATGGATTGGGAATAATTCACCAAAATAGTGTGAATACATCGATTCCAGTAATGAACCTTTACATTCTTACTCATACATGAGGAATAAGAGAATGATCAGGGAGAAGGTAAGACTGATCAGGGACAGCGGAGGGAACTTGTGTGTGGAGTCTGAGAAGATAGGGGAAGCCCTAAATGAGCTTTTTGCTTCAGTTTTCACCAAGGAAAGGGAACTTGTTGTAAATGAAAACTTTGAGGAGCTGGGATACAGTCTTGACCAGATCAAGATTGATGAAGTTGATGTGCTGGAAATTTTGGAAAACATTAAGATTGATAAGTCCCCAGGGCCAGACTAGATTTATCCTAGGCTGCTCCAGGAAGTGAGAAAGGAGGTTGCTAAACTGCTGGCGAGGATATTTGCCTCCTCACTCACCACGGGAGTCGTACCGGAGGATTGGAAGGAGGCGAATGTTGTTCCTCTTTTCAAGAAGGGAAATAGGGCAATTACAGACCAGTTGGTCTTACATCTGTGGTCAGCAAAGTTTTGGAAAGAATTCTGAGGGATAGGATTTATGACTATTTAGCAAAGAATAGTGATATTAAAGGCAGTCAGCATGGCTTTGTGAGGGGCAGATCATGCCTCACAAATCTTATTGAGTTCTTTGAGGAGGTGACAAGACAGGTCGATGAAGGTCGAGCAGTAGGTGTGGTGTATATAGACTTCAGCAAGGCATTTGATAGGGTTCCCCATGGTAGGCTCATTCATAAAGTAAGGAAGTCTGAGATACAGGGAGATTTGGCTATCTAGATTCAGAATTGGTTGGCTGACAGAAGGCAGTGAGTGGTTGTAGATGGAAAGTATTCTGCCTGGAGATCAGTGTTGGGTGGGGTCCACAGGGATCCTTTCTTGGGTCTCTGCTCTTTATATTTTTATAAATGACTTGGATGAGGAGGTTGAGAGGTGGGTTAGTAAGTTTGCAGATGACACAAAGGTTGGAGGTGTCGTCGATAGTATAGAGGGCTATTGCAGACTGCAGCGCGACATAGGCAGGATGCAGAGCTGGGCTGAGAAATGGCAGATGGAGTTCAACCTGGATAAATGCGAAGTGATGTATTTTGGAAGGTCGAACTTGCATGCTGTTCGGATGCAAGAATATCGGATTAAAGACAGGATTCTTGGCAGTGTGGAGGAACAGAGGGATCTGGGTGTGCAAGTACATAGATCCCTCAAAGTTGCCACCCAAGTGGATATGGTTGTTAAGAAAGCATATGGTGTTTTGGCTTTCATTAACAGGGGGATTGTGTTTAAGAGCTGCGAGGTTTTGCTACAGCTCTACAAGTCTCTGGTGAGACCACACTTGGAATATTGTGTCCAGTTATGGTCATCCTACTATAGGAAAGATACAGATGCTTTGGAGAGGGTTCAAAGAAGGTTTACCAGGATGCTGCCCGAAGTGGAGGGCTTCCCTTATGAAGAAAAGTTGATAAGCTCGGACTTTTCTCTCTGGAGAGAAGGAGGAAGAGAGGAGACCTGATCGAGGTATATAAGATAATGAGTGGAATAGATAGAGTCAATAGTCAGAGACTTTTCGCCAGGGCAGGATTGACTGGTACGAGGAGTCATAGTTTGAAGATATTAGGAGGAAGGTATAAAGGAGATATCAGAGGTAGGTTCTTTACGCAGAGAGTTGTGAATGCATGGAATGCGTTGCCAGCTGTGGTTGTGGAAGCAGAGTCACTGGGGACATTTAAGCGACTGCTGGACATGCACATGGACAGCAGTGAGTTGAGGGGTGCGTAGGTTAACTTATTATATTTTACAATAGGATTAAACCCTGGCACAACATCGTGGGCCAAACGGCCTGTTCTGAGCTGTACTTTTCTATGTTCTATGTTCTATGTTCCGAGAGGATACCCAGATGACGTTTAACCATGACTCAGAGTACTCCAGAGGTAAGCACAAATCTAAATGCTGCTGAAAATTTACAGAATATACAAAGTTTACTATACTAGAGTATTTTCCAACACCAGAAGGATATTAGCTGATCATTATACCAGCATCGTCTTACAGGACATAAAGAGGACACATCAAGGAGCAATGTAAAGTAAATAGCCAACTACACAATCTAACTAGAAGCTACAGGGATCACTAACAGAACACATCACAACAGACACAACTGATAAACATTCTTGATTTTTCTAAATGCTATAACAGCAGGTGTGATTATTCTTCATCAAATATGGTATTTTGGATCCACTATGTGGGATGGGTCTGTCACTCCCTAATTTAATTTCCCTTCGAGTATCAGAGAAAGGTCCATCATGCTCAAAACTCCACTTGCCTTTCGATGACCTTGAATGGCCGACAGAATTAATGGTGCACTTCACTGATTGCAATTCACATTAGATGTACCACCAGCATCCTCTCTCAGTCCCACCTTCACATTTATGATGTGAATTTTCTTCCTTCACAATAAGATTGCAGTTCCTCGCCATCTGCTCTGTTCAGAAATATATCTCATAATTGATCATTTATGCCAGTTCCTCCCTACCATGTATGTTGAGACTGAATATCGCTGCCTTTCATCTGACTGAAAATACATTTTAGCTCAAAACTTGATGAGCAAACTGAATCCAGAGCAAAGTAAAAGTGACTGTTCTGTAGCTTGGAGCTTACTGTATAAATAGTGCAGCAAAAACATAGCTGTAATTAAACCACTTTGCATATGCCTGACTTTTTGAATATTCAAGCATTCACCTCAATCAAATTAATTTGACTTTCTAACATAAACGGCCAAGATATCTGATTGGACATGTAAATTAACCAACCCATCATTTAAAATAAAAGTCCTGTTGTCAGATTCAATGCAAACCTAGATGGAAAGTTCTCTGCTGACAAATTGAGCTGTTACTGGTTATAGAATGAATATCAGTCAGTGTCAAAAATGAGAATAATGTGCTGATTTGTTAGAAATAGTTGACTGATGGATTTTGGAAAGTCATAACTATACTTCTTCTTATGTTTCATTCAACTATTGAGCCTGAATTTAAAAGGATGAGAAGAGAACTTATTGAAATGTATAAAATTTATCGGGGTCTTGGCAGGGTCAAAGCCGAGAGGTTGTTTGCCCTTGTGGGCCCTTGTGTCCTGTCTTGGATCAGAGGGTATAATCTCAGAATAAGGTGTCACTATTTAAGACAGAAATATGAAAGACTTACATCTCAAGCTTGGTGAATTTGTGGAATTCTTTACAGTTGACAGACGTTGAGGCTGAGTTGGAATTAGCTTCGAGGTTGAGATAGACAGATTATTAATCAGTAACAAAAACAAGGAGAAGGCAGGGAAGTGGAGTTAAGGATTACCAGATCAACCATGATCTCATACAGAATGACAGAGAAAACAAGGAAGGCTGAATAACCTTTTTTAACCTATTTCTGCTCCTGCAGCTAATACATAATCTTACCAATGTCATAATCGGAAAGAGTATGCCACTGGACAGCACAGTGGCTCAGTGATTCCTCGCAGTGCCATTAACCCGGTTTTGATTCCACCCTTGAGAGACTGTTTGTGTGCAGGTTCTCCACAAGTCTGTATGGGTTTCCTCTGGGAGCTCCGGTTTCCTCCCACAGTCCAAAGATATGCAGGTCAGGTGGATTGGTCATGAGAAATGCCAGGTTGTCAGGATAGGGGAGGGCTTCGTCTGGGTGGGATGCTGTTCAGAGGGTTGGTGCGGACTCTGTGGGCCGAGTGGCCTGCTTCCACAATGAAGGGATTCTATGCTTCAATGAACAATTTCACTAGCTTTTCAACTGTACATCGCTACAGAGCAATGGCATGCTTCAGGCTTGCCCCCTGTGCCAGGAAATGATCTCCATTGATTGGTGAGCTGCAACATGCAATCAAATGCAAACAAAATCTGCAGTGAAACATTAATCCATCTGAGGTTTTAAAAGCTGGTGGGCTTTGCTCACATTCAGACTCCATGCATTAACCTTATGATTTTGGAAGGAAAACAACAAAACTTTCTACCCTGTCCAAGCTGCAGGAATATAATCGTTCCAACTGTCTTTAAGATGCAAGATCAATGCTGCTATGGAAATGATGGAGGTATTTTCCCTTGATTTAAAATCCTGATGTTACACTCACATGGATCAACTCCTTCCTATAGCTGAGAAACAAACTGTGGTTTTACACCTTCCAGAGGAATATCTGACAGGCTTTTGCTGCCAAACAAATTCAAGAAATATGCCGACAGCACCACCAGGAAGATTTTGTTGCATTCCTCAACCTGAGCAAACTGTTTGATTCAGAAGATCATGAGATTGGGTGGATGGTGCTCCAAAGCATGTTCCAAAGCAAATCAGGATTCCTGAAGAAGGGCTTATGCCTGAAACGTCGATTCTCCTGTTCCTTGGTTGCTGCCTGACCTGCTGCGCTTTTCCAGCAACACATTTTCAGCTCTGATCTCCAGCATCTGCAGTCCTCACTTACTTCCAAAACATAACCACTTTGGCCTGAAGTCTCATATGTTTACATATAAACAAAAAGGCCTCTCAATCCCCTTTAATCTCTGTACCAAACCAGTCTAATTGGCACCGAGAGTGGTTAATTACCCCTCTGAGAAAAACCAAGGACATAGTATCCTTGAGAAAAGGAACAGCTTTTCGAGAAAAAAATTATGGCAAAGTGTAAGGTGGAAATTATAAATTGCTCACTGAGGGAGGGAAGGGTCTTGTGGTGCATTGACAGTCCCGACCTCTGGGCCCGAAGCACCAGGCTCAAACCCCACCTGCTGAACAGGTGTGTCAAACATGTCAGAACAGATTGATTTTGAAATTTAAACATTATTCACCGGGTTAAAAGAAAAATTGGCTTCAATAAATGGCCATAAAAATAATTCATTTTAAAAACAGAAAAACAGCACAAGTAATTTGAGAGAACTAAAATGTCCATAAAAGTTTTGTGTGTTGGTCAGCTCAGTTGGCTCGATGACTGATTTGCAATGTGGAGTAACACCAACAGTGTGGGTTCAATTCCCATACAACTGATGTTACCATTGAGGACCCTCTTTCTCGACCATCCTCTCACCTGAGACATAGTGACCCTCAGGTTAAACCACCACCAGTCAACTCTCCATAATGAGAGAGCAGTCTAATGGGCTAGTGGGACTGTGGTCACTTTACCTTTACCACTAACTTTCAACCTCTCAGACGCAACACAGAAACAACACACTGTTTTAGGCACGTGGTTTGATATAGGAAGTTTAGGAGTAATAACTTTTTGATTGTTGTGGCTGGACAGTAATATAAAGAACCAAACTCCTGCAAATCACATGACCACTTATGAGGTCAGAAATTGACATTACGTTTTGAAACAATGTGTTAATTTAGAATGTTATTTGATTCTACACATGAACATATGCAAACTTCGGAATCTTACACTTAAATTGTAGTAATTCTTTGAAGTGGAAATGTTCAAGAAAGATGGTAAGGAAAAGCTAAAGAACTATAGACTGGTGAGCCTGACATCAGTGGTGGGCAAGTTGTTGGAGGGAATCCTGAAGGACAGGATATACATGTATTTGAAAAAGCAAGGACTGATTAGGGATAGTCAGCATGGCTTTGTGCATGGGAAATCATGTTTCATGAACTTGATTGAGTTTTTTGAAGAAGTAACAAAGAGGATTGATGAGGGCAGAGCAGTGGACATATGGACTTCAATAAGGCATTCAACAAGGTTCCCCATGGGAGACTGTTGAGCAAGGTTAGACCTCATGGAATACAGGGAGAACCAGCCATTTAGATACAGAACTGGCTCAAAGGTAGAAGATAGAGGGTGGTGGTGGAGGGTTACTTTTCAACTGGAGGCCTGTAACCAGTGGTGTGCCACAAGGATCAGTGCTGGGTTCATTGCTTTTTGTCATTTATATAAATGATTTGGATGTGAACTTTGGAGGTTTGTTATTAAGTTTGCAGATGACACCAAAATTGGACTTGCAGTTGACAGCGAAGAAGGTTACCTTAGAGTATAATGGGATCTTGATCAGATGGGCCAATGGGCTGAGGAGTGGCAGATGGAGTTTAATTTAGATAAATGTGAGGTGCTGCATTTTAGAAACTTACCCACTTAATGGAAAGGTCCTGGGGAGTGTTGTTGAACAAAGGGATCTTGGAGTGCAGGTCCACAGCTCCTTGGAAGTGGAGTCACAGATAGATAGGGTACTGAAGAAGGCATATGATATGTTCACCTTTATTGGTCAGAGCATTGAGTATCGGACTTGGGAGGTCATGTTGCAGCTGTACGGGACATTGGTTAGGCCACTTTTGAAATGTTGTATGCAATTTTGGTCTCCTATCTATCAGAAGGATGTTCAGAAAATATTTACAAGGACGTTAGGGTTGGAGGATTTGAGCTACAGGGAGAGACTGAATGGACTGTGGATGTTTTCAATGTAGTGTTAGAGGCTGAGGGGTGACCTTATAGATGTTTATAAATTCATGAGAGGCATGGATAGTTCTGGACTCGTCCAGAACATTCGTCCTGTGGTGGCGGAGTCCAGAACAGAGGGCATAGGTTTAAGGTGAGAGAGGAAAGATTTAAAAGAGACCTAAGGGGCAACTTTTTCATGCAGAGTGTAGTGCGTGTATGGAATGAGCTGTCAGACCAAGTGGTAGAGGCTGGTACAATTACAACATTTAAAATACCATCTGGATGGGTATATGAATAGAAAGGGTGTAGACGGATCCAGTCCAAGTGCTGGCAAATGGGGCTAGATTAGGTTAGGATATCTGGTTGGCATGGACGAGTTGGACCGAAGGGTTTGTTTCCGTGCTGTACATCTCTATGACTCTATGACTATGTATGTGTTGTAAAACATAAGTAATCTTGCAAGAACTGTCCTTGGCACTGCTCAGCATGATCCTCAGAGACAAAGAATTCAACATCACTCCACAAGTTCTTTCACAGGCTTTTATGTATTAAAAAAAAATTCATTGCGATAATGCATTTGGAGATTCTAAACCACTGCTGTTCCCACTGTGATGATAACGTCTGAAATGGCGCCTGTAAAAATTGATTTTATGCCACAAAAAGCACACAATCTGACAACATTGCTTAAAAAGTCTACAAGGATAAATTATGAGTAATAAAAGTAAAAGGAATAGCAACAACATGGCAAGTTGGGGAAAATTAAGTGAGTGGCAGATATTCCCTGGTCCACTGAAATACAAGTAAACAACATTATAGCTTATCTCTGCATGATGTTCGCACCAAACACATTGTCATTTTCACAGCATGCAACAGGTAGACTAATACACAATGCAGGTGACCCAGTGTCAATTTCAATCTCGCTCTGTTTGTCAGTGAAATGCCTGTAATTCAGTGCAGGCCCATTAGCAATACAAACAAGTCAGGCACAGCAAATGCATTCCTTCCGAGAAATCATTTTTATTGCTTGGCTATTGCACTCATGTACTAGGCGACAGAGAGTCAAGATTTGTTCTGTAAAAGCAAACAACAGGAGTATTCTACTGAGGCTGAGATTTAGTGTTTCATGCGTAAAGTGTGAGGGCAGATACCTTCCTTATTGATTGACTCACCGACTCACCCCTCACCACCACCAACATCAAAATAACTGACCAAAGCAAACTTCATTCAGGTATTTAAGAGCTGTCCAGCAAGCTTCTTGGCAACTCACTAGCTTTGACACTCAAGTCCTACCTTGCCAGGAGATGCCAGCTATTCAGAGGCTGGCAGCTCATGGGACTATTGCTGGTAGCCAACCTTCATGGGATTCAATGGGGAAAAAGTGGGCCCATTTTATTGAGATCCCACCAGGTGGTAAGTATGGGCAGAATAAGGGAGCAGGGATGTTAGAGGCAAGAGCAGATGGATGGCTTTCAGCAACCACCACCTGGATCCCCCAGTCCTGCCTCACTTGGCCCCATACTGAGGCAAATGGACCACTCACCCAAAGCCCATCCTACTTCCTTGAGTGGGGAACTAACACTTTTCCTACCTCTTGGGAAGGGTGGTAAAGTTAAGGCCCTCAATGGCCATTAGTCAACCAATTAATGGCCTTAATTGCTGATGATCTGAGAGTGTCACCAATGGAATTTTTCCATCTTGTACTTAATGACTGAGGTAGTTGGAAGGGGGTGAGTATCTCTTGAGGACCAACTCTACCAATTATCTGCTTTTCTTGCCACCTTCCTGTTCATACTTAGGAAAGGGATAATCACACTCTGAGTAATAGAGTCATCACAAACACTGTAAGTAATCTAATCTAAAAAAAAGTTGCTGAAAATGAACTCATAACTTTTGGGCAATTTACCCTGACCATTTCTGCTGCAATGTGCAAAGACAAGTCACACAAACAGCAGGCAGCATTCAATGTCCTGCTGCCACACATGGCTCATTCAGACCATAGCGTCTGACACATTGGAAATTCTGATCAAGTTACATTGCTTCTCCGACAGGCCACAAATTTGAGTTACAGTCCTCTCCTGTAAGGATATTTGTATAAACACTTTTTCTTAAATAATCAAGCAGTTCAGCATGCTGTGGCAGACCTTCCAAAAGCCCAGACTTTCTGTCGCAGAGAAAGGGTCACTACCACTATGCCACAAGACCCATAGAAAACACCTATAAAAAAATTAGTAGTAAACCACAAATGAGAGGCTCCTAGATACACGTACAACACACTTGCAGGATTTAGAAGAAGTGTAGCCCAAAATGATTGCACAGTAATGTCTGATCCCTAACAATCTTTCACTGTACAACCAACAACTATCTAGTAAATCATCTCTAATATTATCTCAAGTGATACAAAAACCTGTGAAGACACTGGTGACTGTTGAAAATTACATTAAATAAGATAAGATCAAGTTGCCATCATCTTTAGATTAGATTCCCTACAGTATGGAAACAGGCCCTTCGGCCCAACAAGTCCACACTGACCCTCCGAAGAGTAACCTACCCAGACCCATTTCCCTCTGACTAATGCACCTAACACTATGGGCAATTTAGAACGGTCAATTCACCTGGCCTGCACATCTTTGGACTGTGGGAGGAAACTAGAGTACCTGGAGGAAGCCCATGCAGACCCAGGGAGAATGTGCGAACTCCACACAGATAGTTGCCCGAGGCTGGGAGAGAGAGAGAGAGAGAGAGAGAGAGAGAGCTTGAGGATCACTATATGCTTTCCCAAATTCATCTGATGTAGAACTCTTGGTCATTGAAAAAAAGCTGTAATTTTATTGGTGTCTGTTTGGAAGTAACCGACGTATGGCTCAAAAGGGCAAAACTGGTCATTTTCATAATTTGAGGAATATCATCATCAACTAACTCACAATAATATTATTGTGATTAATAAGTTTATCTTCTTAAATCACATCAAAAGTGAGTGATTTAAAATAACCATTATTCCATTTAATCATACTGAGCTGGAACTGAATGAAGACAAGTTTTGCTTCACAACATGAACCATTATTGTGAATTTTATGTGCGATAATGCAGATCAAAAAAGGTTGAGAAGATTGTCTGCAGAATACCATTGACAGAATAACATTAGAGATAATTTTTGATGCATTATCATCAGAAGGGTCAAGTTTTATTCAATAAATCACTTAATTCCATCGCAGTTACTTAGTATGAAGTTATTTTGCTGAGAAAGGCTGAGGTTGAATTGCGCATTGAAAGAACATCTGCTCTGATTTGCATTTTCATTTGCTTTATCAGGCGATTTGTTGTCCCCTGGTTTTAGTGATTGCCCCAACTTAAGCCCCAGAATTTTGTAGATCCTCACTTTAAAAAAAATCAAAGAATGTTTACAGCACAGAAAGACAGTGAAGTCTGCAGATATTGGAGATCAGAGTTGAGAGTGTGTTGCTGGAAAAGCACAGCAGGTCAGGCAGCATCCGAGGAGCAGGAGAATCAACGTTTCGGGCAAAACCTGGTCTGAAGCATTGATTCTTCTGCTCCATGAATGCTGCCTGAGCTGTTGTGCTCTACCAGTAACACACTCAACATTACAGAAAGAGGCCATTCTGCCTATCCCTGCAAGAGCAGTGAAACAAGGATAACCTCTTATCCTTTTCCTTTGGTTTTGTAATTTTGTTTCTGCATTCAGGCTCTTATCCAATTCATTTATGACTTCAAACCTCAATCTGCCTCCACCATAATCTCAGGCTGTGCATTTCTAATCCAGGCTACTGGTTCACTGGAAATTCTCCTCATATCTCCTTTGGTTCTTTTGCTATTCACCTTAAATCATGTTGGGTTGTGCTACGTAATAATGGTCTGCTTCATTTGCATCATAAATCATATATTCTCAACATAGTACAAATGCAGCAAATTTACTGACCCAGGAGGTAGATAGGAGCACTGATGTAAAATCTTGGGACGGAGCTGATTGCATTATCCAAACATTTCTCACAGTACACAATAACCATGTCCTTCTTAAACCTCCACAGACACGTCTGCCCACATGCATATGAAAATGGGAAATGTTTCAACCTGCCGTTGCCAATCAAAGATACAAGTTTAATATTTAGCTCCAAATATTGTCATCTATCAACTAAAAGGGAATCACAGCAACTTTGACACTCACCTCTAGCCCCTAATTCTCTTGAAGTTCTGGTAGCTGCTGTGAAAATTGATGCAAAGTAATTATTCAGTTCCTATGACTTTCTTTGTTCCCCATTACTACTTCTCCAGCCTCATTTTACAGCATTCAATATACACTTTTGCCTCTCTCTCACCTTTCATTTATATATATATGAGAAGTATGTATAAATACACATTAAAACATCTCTTGCCACTTTCTTTTATATTGCTAGCTAGTTTACCTGCATATTTCATCGTCGCCCCCTTTATTGCTTTTTTATTTGTCCTGTACTGAATTTTAAAGTCCTTCCAATCCTCTGGCTTCCCATTTAATTTTCACAACATTTTATGCTTTTTCTTTTGCTTTTATGCTGTCCCTGACTTTCTTTGTCAGGTACGGTTGTCTTGTCATCCACTTTGTATGTTTCCTCTTGCTTGGGATGAACTTTTGCTGTGTTTTCAGTATGGCACTAAGTCATGGGTCCTGTACCATCAACATGAATGACTTTTCGACTGATTCTGCCAGTGCTGCCTCTGCAGCATCTTAAATCCACAGGCCTGAGCACACCACGCAGACTGAATTCCTAGTAAAAGCGAACTTCTTCAGCACCACAGTCATTCTCCTGTAGAGCTGACTGTGTTGGACCGATCACATTGTATTGGTGAATGACAATCACCAATCCAAGGTCGTGTTGTCCAGAGAGCTGATCACTGGCAACTAAAACTGAGGATCTCTAGCCATTCATTTCAAGGATGCCCTGAAAAATTCCCTCTGTGTATGACATTGACCATCGCCAGTAGGAAGTGCAGGTCATGGACCAGGGTGTTTGAAGATGCTACATTAGGAGGGTTAAAGATGTCTTTTAGACTGAAGATTCAGCGAGATAGAGAAAAGGGGAAAGGTAGATCCACTTATCTTCAGCAGTGAATAAACCTTGACATACACCCAATGTGGCAGGACATGCCATTGATAGATAGACTAGACGAACCATCTGCATCTGAACAAAAGAACTGAGGGCATTGCTGCTAAGTATGCTGATGATACAAAGAGAGGCAGAGGGGCATGGTGTTGAGAAAGCAGGGACACTGCAGAAGTACCTGGACAGACCAGACGCGTGAGCAAAGAAGTGGCAAATGGAATACAATGCGGGAAAATATGAGGTTACGTACTTTGGTAAGAAGAAAAAAGTCAAAAACTATTTTCTAAAAGGACTTGGAATCCTCATTCAGGATTCTCTTCACGTTAACATGCAGGTTCTGTTGACAGTTTGGAAGGTAAACAAAATGTTTGCTTTCATTTCAAAAGAAGTTCAGTACTGAGCACATATATGGCTCTGGCCCACATTTGGAATACGGGGAGCAGTTTTCAGCCCTGCATCTAAGGAAGAATGTGCTGATGTTGGAGGCAGTTCAGAGGAGGTTTATAAGAATGATCCTGGGGATGAAGGATTTATCATGTGAGGAGTGGTTGAGGACTTTGGATCTCTACTCAATTAAGTTTAGAAGAATTGATGGGGAATTTGATTGAAAATTACAGAACACTGAGAGGCCTGGATTGAATCAATGTGGAATAGACATTTCCACTAGTAGGAGGTACGAGGACCCGAGGGCGCAACATCACAGTGAAAGGATGACCCATTAGAACTGAGATGAAGAGGAATTTCTTCAGTGAGGGAATAGTTATATCTGTGGAATTCATTGCCACAGAGAGCTGTGGAGGCCAAGTCTTTGAGGGTGATTAAGATAGAGATAGAGTGGTTTTTAATTAATAAGGGTCATAGGGAGAAGGCAACAGAGTTCAGTTGAGAAACATATCAGTCATGATTAAATGGTAAGCAGACTCATTGGGCTGAATAGCCTAATTCTGTTCCTATATCTTATTGTCTTATATTAGGTGAGTGAGGACTGTGGCTTTGTTAAATTTGACTCTGTCTGTGGTCTAAGATTGCAATTTCACCCCATTCACTTGCAGAATGCACCAAATACAGTTGCTTTCGATAACCAAATTGAAAGGCTAAGGATGTTCGTGATGACTGGGAGTCTAGAAGCACGGATCACAATTAACGATTTGGGGTCGGCCATTTCGGAATGAGATGAGGAGAAATTTCCTCACTCAGAGTGTTCAGCCAGTGGAGTTCTCAGCCACAAAAAGTGATTGAAGTCAAAACATTGAATATTTCAAGAAGGAGTTAGATGTAGTTTTAGGACTAAAGGTAGCAAAGAGCGTGGGGGGAAAGTGGGAGCAAGATAATCAGTGGATGGTCAGCCATAAATGGGGGAGCAGGCTTGAAAGGTTAAGTCGTCTAATCCTGTGCCTGTTTTCTTGTATTTTGATCTGGTTTCATGTCTGTGGTGATGTAACATGAGACAACATTTTCCATATGCTTGATTACCAACAAGGAAGCCAAACTGAATGCTCTACCTCCTGGTTAAAAATCACACAACACCAGGTTATAGTCCAACAGGTTTAATTGGAAGCACACTAGCTTTCGGAGCGATGCTCCTTCATCAGGTGATTGTCAGGTGAAGGAGCGTCGCTCCGAAAGCTAGTGTGCTTCCAATTAAACCTGTTGGACTATAACCTGGTGTTGTGTGATTTTTAACTTTGTACACCCCAGTCCAACACCAGCATTTCCAAATCATGACGACCTCCTGGTGTTTTTGAGGTGGGAGAGTTTAGGATGATGCAGGATTTCTGTCTTATTTAAATTGATTTTTGACAAATAACTTATTCCAGTTCAGAAAAACATGTTGTTATCGATGCGGGTCTGACTGACTGTGGCACATTGCGTTCAGAAATGTCAGATATCTGACATGGCATTTGTAGCACTGTCAAGAAATGATAAGCAGAGCTCTGTCTCATTGCAAAGGAAAAACAAATTAAATTGACAAGGCATCCACATTCTTACTGTATTTATGAAGTACCAATTACAATGCAATGGGACAGCACAGTGGCTCAGTGGTTAGCACTGCTGCCTCATAGCACCAGAGTCCCAGGTTCGATTCCTGCCTTGGGTGACTGTCTGTGTGGAGTTGGCACATTCTTCCCATGTCTGTGTGGGTTTCCTCCGGGTGTGCCGGTTTCCTCCCACAGTCCAAAGATGTTCAGGGCAGGTGAATTGGCCATGCCAAATTGCCCATAGCGTTAGATGCATTAGTCAGAGGGGAAACGGGACTGGATAGGTTGCTCTTCAGAGGGTCGGTGTGGACTTGTTGGGCCAAAGGGCCTGTTTCCATGCTGGAGGGAATCTAATCTAATCAATCATTAAAGGAAAGACAAAGTGAGTGAAAGGGCAAAATGAAAAGAAAACAAAGTGAGAGAAAAGTAAAGGAAGAAGTGGAAGAAGAAAGCTAGAGACAAAGAAAGTAAAAGATTATAATTGTGGATTATCTCTAAAGAAGGGATTATTTGTTGAAGGTAATCATAATTATTTATTTGTCAAAATGGCAGCCATTTCTGCAAGTGATAATAATCTGTGTTATTGTTGGTTGAGAGATATAATTCTGTCAATACACTTTAGGAAATTCTTTGAATCACCTCAAAAATGTATCCTGGGATCTTTCATGGCATCTATCATGTCTGAGCCTTCAAATAAGATGCCTCGGCATAAGGACGAAACCACTGAGCAAGAAGTACTCCCTCGTATTCCAGTAAATTATTCCTTGGATACATACTCAGGTTTGAAATGGGACTTGAAATCAGTCCAAATGTTGAGAACATAAAGCAAATTCAAACTCACAAAATAAGAACATAGTTGACATACAGCGAATCTTTCCAAGTGGCACTTTGAATTTTTCGCACCTTCTTTAAATGAGAAACACTCATGATTTTATCATTCCTGCAAAGTTGTTGATATACTTACTACCCTTTAAGTAAATTCTTTTGCAACTGTGCTCATTAGATAATTTAATAACTTAGGCAATGCCAATAAACTGAGAGTGTATGAGGTGTGACTTCACTCAAAATAACCTACTGGGTAAAACACAGTCTGATGCAGCACATTAATTTTGCTTTCTGTGTCAAGAATGTGTATAATATCACTTAGTCAATTTGTAACCAAATGTAACGTGTTGTTCAATGGCTCACAAAGTCAGCAGAAAGTTAATACAAAGTTACATTTGGAAATTATCACAACTGAACAGAGCACCTTGTTCGAAACGGATGGTTAAAATTTAATCTTTTCACATTTGAGGAACTTAATTTAAAAATACAAAGTCAAAACAAAAAGATCCGGTGACATGATACTAAAAGGTTTTTTTTTAGTTTGAAAGTTCCTTCTTTTGAGTTTAACAGTTTCGTCAGAAGCGGCACTGAGCACAAGATATGCTGGCCACTGACTGACTGGCAGTACTTGTGAAACAGAAGAGAATAAACAAAAGTATATTATTTCAATGGTGAGAGATTGCAGACCTCTCAGATGCAGAATGATCTGGGTGTTCCAATGTATGAATCATGAAAGGTTCTAAAGTAGAATGTGATTGGTTATTGTGAGCTAAATTGAATTTACAATAAGACAGTTATACCTCAGTGATACAGGAATACATCTGGAGTTCTGTGTAGAGCATTTGTATTTATACTTAAGAAAAGATGTAAATGTGTAGGAGGAAGCTCAGAGAAAGTTGACTGAACTAATATCAGGGATGGATGAATTGTCGTAGGTGGAAAGGTTAGACAAGGGAAGCCTGGATCTGTTGGAGCTTAGGAGAGTAAGAGTGACTTGATTAAAACATGCAAAATCCTGCAAGAACTCAGCATGTGAAGATTAGAAGGATGTTCCTTCTGTTGAGAAAATCTAGAAATACGAGTCTTTGTTTCAAAATAATGAGTCACCCATTTAGTACAGAGACATGGGCAATTTATTTTCTCAGAGGGTTGAGAGTTTTTGGAATGCTTCCTAAAATGCACTGGAGGCAAAATACCTCAATTTATTTTTAAGGCAGAAATACATAGATTTGTGATTAAGCAATGGGGCAAGAGGTTATTTGGGGTAAGTAAGAAATTGGCATTGAGGTTAAAATCAGATCAGACGTGACATTATTGAATACAGAGTAGACTTAAAGGATGAAATGGCTTACTCCCACTCCGACTTCACATGCTTGTTTGTGCTTCACTGAGTCTTTCCAAAATTAGAGCGATCTCTACATTCAATGTCAGGTGATATGTTAGACATTACCAAAACCATCATGTTAATACTTCTGTTTCCCAGTAAATTAATAAATCATGGATCACTGCAGTCGTAAGTCAGCATAAGCTTTGTGTACATTGAGTAAACACAAATACATTTATAAAAAACCTCCACAATATTTCATAATAAAATATTCAAGGGAAAATCACATCACCAAATGACATGCAGTAGCTTAAGAGCAGACAACAGTGTAAAGGTACAATTTCCCCAGTGAGCTGCCCTGTACATATTTACTTCAAATTATGTGATTTGATAATATATGTCTTCGGTTCCTTGTTACCTTACTTTCCTAGTGAGGGTAAGGAAACACTTGGAAAAAGTGAAATAAAAGCTTGTCTAATGTAATTAATGTTTGATGTATGAAGTATAGATTTCAGGGTGTTTCAATTGAGTCATGAACAACTTGAAACTTGTTCTGAAATACAGCATATTTTTGATATACAGTAAAGTGATCTGCTTCATATTCAGTTAGATAACATTGTCATTTTCAAAATCACAAGTAAATCATTTATGCAGTTGAACAAAATTAGCAACTTTGAAATCAAGCCCAACTTGAAGAGGTTTTCTCTTTCTCAGAACAAAAAAATTAATCTGAGAAAGAACTTTACGTGTTTGTGCATTCAAATTACAACATTTATGTGCTCAGCTCCCATATACCAATATAGATCCAGACTGAAGGTGTATCTAATCTGAATCACACATAAACCCCTTCATATCTGGAATTGTGACGAGCCAAGTATCTGAAGTCAATGAACTGGCAGTATTTCCACAGAGACAGCTGCTCACATATCAGCAGTTATTCATAAATATTATCATCTTGCTGATTTAAAAAAAGGAACATCTGAACAACCCACACAGTTGTGTTTTCCCCAGGAACATTTGTATGAGCTTTCATATCATCTGACTTCTTACACTCCTTAATCCTCAGTTTCAGTGTTCACTCCCTAAAAACAATGGTTTGGTATCATTAGTATACAGACACTGCACTTTGGAACTACAGTAGTGTGGAGTGAAGACGTTGGGACTGTCCTCTTTGAAGAAGACAAAGTGGAGAGGCCGTTTGATTGAGGGATTCAAAATCAAAATCTTGAAGGTTCTTGGCAAGTTAGGTAGGAATACTTCCCATTGGTGGAAGGATCAAGAATTGCAGGGCACAGAACTAAGCTCACTACCAAGAGAAGCAATGGCAATGTCAGAAAATTCTTTATCATGCAGCAAGTGTTTTGGATCTAGAATGTACTGCCTGAGATTGTGGTTGGTTCAACTGAGACATGCAACAGAAAATTGGATTATTATCTGAAAAGGAAGAATATGCAGAGCTATGGAGAACAGGTAGGGGAATGGCAAGAGTTGAACCACTCCTTCAGACAGCAGCACAGGCATGATGGGCTAAATGGTCTCTTTCTGTGCCACAATCATCCTATGATTCTAAATTTCATAGCTTTTTACCACTCTCCTCATTCAATATAATTTTTTAAAGTCAAGTTATATGACCATGCTTTTGCTGATGTGTCCCAACATTTCTTTTACATTTTACAATCAAATTGCTTGAGGAAGTCTAGTGGGCAGATTTACAATGTTAAAGGTACTCTTTGAATGCAAATTGATCTGGCTTAAGTTTTCTTCTAAACTCAGGAGTAACTAGCAGTGTTAAAATGAATTATTTGTTTTCAACACAATTAGATTTGTATCCCTTTCTATCCTCCACTTCAACCAAACCTGTGTGCTCTAAAAACAATGATTACTGTTCTTGATAGTTACAAATTGGAACATTGTTGGGTGATGAGATGGCAATATTTTGAAGGCTAAAGACAGATTGCTGAGGTAGCATTGGGGTGCTATCACTGCCATCTACATGCGGCTGCACTCATTGCTGTTACTAAATATGGAATGGAAGCTTTTTCATATTGCAACACAGTCAATATTCATTTTGTAAATGTCACAGGCAAGATCAACTAAAAACATGCAAATTGCGCATTCCCAAAAAGAGAAAGAGATTGCCAGAATCCAACAAGATTTCAGAAGATTAGAAGCAGAACAAAGTACCACTCAAAAGCACTCTAAATATCATTTTATTGTCTTGGAGACCATAGATAGTCAAAATACTTAAAAAGAAAACATGACACTGTCCTTAAATAGTAAAGCTCCCATAAAACATGGTATAAAATACAAAAGGTCACAACTAAAATCTGTGAAGCTTCATCCCTATGTTTAGGACATCAAAGCATGTGAATTTTAAGAATCTATCTAAATATAATATGTTTCATTGAATCAGCAGGATTCAGTTCATTTATTTAAAGAGTCAAGCATTGGATGTAGATCATCATTCCTTTTATTATCATAAATACATATTCTCATTTGAATCAGCCCTTGTTGGTTACAAAGGTTGCAACTGGAACTTTAATTGCCTTGTTTTCAAGTTCCTCAGTCCAACTATGATTCCTGTGTGGATTGAAATTCTACATATTTTATCCTTCCTTTTCCAGACCTCAGCCTCATAATTAACACTGATCAAGGCAAGATACATATGGGAAGTTAACACAAATACCACTGTATTCCATTTGAAAAAATATCATACACGCTATCATAATTTTATGGGTTGAGCTAATTTGATCATTTTCTTTAGTGTGAATGCACGATGCTAAAAATGCTGCCCTTCTCCAATTAAAGACAGGCAGTATTTCAAAATATTTACATGCCTTCAGTGCATTGTTATAGAATTAATCTCCCATTGAATGCTTTAGGTTGTGAGTTGCAACTTGGCTCAACTGGTATATATTGCACCAATCAAGTGGTTGTGATTTCAACATCAGTACCACAGTAAGAAGACCCTTGTGTCCTATTTGTTGTAAGTGTCACCCTTTGAATGAGACAAATGGAGCATCATTAACTGGGGAAAATTGCCTGAAGGAGATGGAAACAAAATGGACACTGAACTGAAAAGGAGGTCCGCAGACTGACCGAATACTTGGTCAAAGAGGGAAGTTTTAATGAGGGTTCTGAAGCTGGAGATGGTGATAATGAGCCTGAATGATACAGAAAGGGAATTGAAGACAGTGCAGCATAGGCATTTGAAGGAAAGTTGCCAAGTGTGTTGACTGGGGGAAATGTACAAAACTGAAAACGTGTTGCTGGAAAAGCGCAGCAGGTCAGGCAGCATCCGAGGAGCAGGAGAATCGACATTTCGGGCATGAGCCCTTCTTCAGGAATCAGGAGAGTGTGTCCAGCAGGCTAAATTAAAAGGTAGGGAGGAGGGACTTGGGGGAGGGGCGTTGGAAATGCGATAGGTGGAAGGAGGTTAAGGTGAGGGTGATAGGGTGGAGTGGGGTTGGGGGCGGAAAGGTCAGGAAGAAGATTGCAGGTTAGGAAGGTGGTGCTGAGTTCGAGGGTTGGGACTGAGACAAGGTGGGGGGGGGGGGAGAGGAAATGAGTAAACTGGAGAAATCTGAGTTGATCGCTTTGTGAGATGAACTCAGGGATGAATACAAGGGATGAACTCAAATTTCTCCAGTTTCCTCATTTCCCCTCCCCCACCTAGTCTCAGTCCCAACCCTCAAACTCAGCACCACCTTCCTCACCTGCAATCTTCTTCCTGACCTCTCTGCCCCCACTCCCACTCTGGCCTATCACCCTTACTTTATCACCCTCATCTTAACCTCCTTCCACCTATCGCATTTCCAACACCCCTCCCCCAAGTCCCTCCTCCCTACCTTTTATCTTAGCCTGCTGGACACACTTTCCTCATTCCTGAAGAAGGGCCCGAAACATTGATTCTCCTGCTCCTTGGATGCTGCCTGACCTGCTGCGCTTTTCCAGCTCTGATCTCCATCATCTGCAGTCCTCACTTTCTCCTCGGAAATGTACAAAAGGCTAGTTTCAGAGGTGCAGGGAGATTATCAAGTAATGGGTGTAAGGTAACAGTGTTGTAGCTTTGAAGGAGATGTCTGAGGGGGAGAACTAGGATTTTAGAATTTAAATGGCTGCAAACAAAAAGTTGAATATTATTAATTATCTAATGGAAACAGAAGCCAGAAAAGCATGGAAGAACTACGTCAACAAAATTTGGTGGGGGAGGGCATGAGAAACAGAATTTTGAATGATACAGATCATTGTCAGCCAGAAATATACTGGGATAATCAAGTTTGGAGTTGAAAAAATATGGAGGTTCTAATGAGTAGCATATGGTCCCAGATGTGGCTGGAGGCAGATCACACAATGAAGAAAAGATGGCTTTTGTGAGAAAATGATAGGGATCATAAGAGTTGTTCTGAATTAAATAGGACACTGGCTGCCAGCAATCTGGATGAATCTAAAACAGAAGTGAGGAAGGACAGTGATGTTCTTGGTGAGGGTAAAAATTTGAGACAGCAACTGGGGGCACTGGAGAAAGGTGCTGTGGTTGGCCGGTATGATAGCAGCACGGACTTCAAGCATTGAAGAATAATGGACACTGTCACAAAAAAAACACTTGATTAGAGTCATCTTGTTTCTGTGACAGAGTTAGAAACCTGATTGGATTCAAATGTGGAGTATCAGGAGAGGTGGCGTGGAACCTATATGATGTCGACATGTTCCAGGACTTAGGAGGGGATATGGTGGTTGGAAGTAGAACAGTAGCATGCGGCAACAAAAAGATAAACAAAGTGTGTGTTTTTTTTGAGGGGGGGGGGGGCAATGGTAATTATGACCGCTTTGAAAATGAGTGAGATGAAACTTGAAAAGAAGGAACTGCTGTATTGACAATGCAGCAGCTGATGGGCTAAGTCAGAAACATAACTGTTTAACAATTGAGGGAGAATACTATACAGGATGTAGGAGGTATGTCTTAAATAAGGGCAGTCAATGGAAACTTGTGAAATTTCTAAAATGCACAGGCTGATATTTCATTTAAAAAAAGCTACCCAAACTAAAGAATGTTCATTTCAGTGTTGTTTGTGAGCAAAGTGGATGCCGCATTTACATTCAAAGTTAATCACCATTTTGTTCATAAGAAATACATAAGTAAGTGCATAGTTTGCTATTATTAGCTCTTCATATAAATACAGTAGACACCATTTTACCATAATCTTTAATAAAAAGGCATCTTTATTGAAGACCTACAAGATTCCAAAGGAGTTCTTTGATCATGTGTTAAATGTGTTGATCAAGCCTTCAACCACTACATCACATGTGAATTTGCATCATTTCCTGTAATGATGTATACAAAACTTTAATATATTCAGCAGTAATCAGTATCTTAAACTACAAGAAAAGAACCACAAAAACATCTAATGACTAGGAACTGCCCTTCCCCCAATTCCTTTAAAGTATAAAGCAATTACGTTAATGTGAAAACCACTGCATCCTATAATAATATTACCTATTAATGACTCAATGGGGAGAGCGCGGGGACTTCTTTTGCACAATTAAATCCTACCACCTACAGTTTTCATGCATAAAATAGTAGGCCATTCTAACAAAAAGTTTACATCAAGCTTAACTAGTGTTAGAAATGCAGAATAAATGTAATCTAGATATAGCATCTTTCATTCACTGTTTCAAATTACTTCTATTCACTAATTATAAAAATTACTCTTGCTTTCAGAATCAGAACTTCAAAATTTGTATTGCATTTTGTTTTGCACTTATTGCATGTTATCAATTATGGGCACTAAAAATAAAAGGTCAGACATTATTAGAGTAAGTTCCAAAAGTATAGAGCTTATTTAATCTGTTTCAGGTTCCTAGAGATTCTCAATTAGTATACTTTTTCAAAACTATGTTCATTGTTTTTCTTGGTTCACACAGTCCTTTTGGAGTCTGGCATCTAACTATTATCTTGGAGATGGCAAAACTGAAGGTGGCAAGAATGCATTCAGTCGACTCACAAACAAAATGTGGCAAATTATTTGCTTCGATGACAGATTCAATGACAACCTGAATTTATGTGGCATCCTCAACATGTACCAAGGTGTTTCACAAGAACAGCAACAAAATTTGACAAAAACACCATTAAAAGGTAATATTAAGGCAGCTAATTAAAAGCTTAATGAAGGATTAGGTTTTACAAAGCAGCTTTGAAGAGAATTGAGAGGACAAGAAGCAGAGAGGTTCAGAGAGGGATTTTGAAAGTCGAGGGTCAAAGCAATGAAAGGCAGGCTAGCCTTGGTACAATAGTTAATAAAGAATTGAAGGGGAACATGAATGATGCAGGGTTGCAGGTGATATCAATTTATAAATAAAGGAAGGGATAAGATCACAGAGCTAATAAAGTCAGTGTTGAGTGTTTTGGCAAAGAACTTAAAACAGGATGGAATAGGGCTATGATAGAAGGGGAAATAGGCAACCTTGCTGCTAGCACCAATATGTGATCAGAATCTCATGGTGGAGTCACACTAAAGTTGAGAACAATCTGGATCAGGCTCAAAAAGTTGGCCCGGTAAGCAATAAAGTACTTTGACCATGACTGCCTGCTGGAGACCAAACATCAGTGATTTTGGTCTTCCCCAAATCTGCCTGTTGAGATTCAGTACTGAACAAGGGGTCTGTCAAAACAGAGGCACTGGAAGGTCGAACTAAGTGGTGGCAAGGTTGAGTTGTGGTTAATCTGTGTTCTTGTGAGCGGATATTGTCCATAGGTAGCAGTTAAATGAGAAACAGGAGGGAGCCTATTTCTCAGGTACATTTGTTATTGCTGGTCTATGTTTATGAAGCAACAATGATAAAGCTACAGATGAATTTATATCAGTTTATGCCAGAGTACCTCTTCACCAGGACATTAACATTTCTGGTCAGCTCTGGAGTACAATACGGAACAGCTAGAGCTACAAAAACACAATAGTTTGATTCATCCAATCTAAAATATTGCTTCTAGCTTCCAAGCTTATCTGAAACATTGGTCTCTGATAAAGGAAATAATTTAAGACTGGTGCTAAAATCCCAAGCAACCACATTATTATCACAAACTTAAGGGCATTTGGTCTGATTGGTAATGGCGGGTATTGATGATGCAGGGACTAGACTCTTAAAGCAAGGTTCTGTTTACCACAGAAGAAACCCAATTGCACATATGGTTTAATTGCAAACATAACCTTTCAATTATGCTATAATAAATCATAAACTTGATTCTAATGCGCTCTCAATGTTGTCATACACACACACACACACACACACACACACACACACAATCTGGTGAGTGCCAAATGTATTTCAAGCAGAGCACTAGAGAGAGAAAGAAAGCTTTTAAACCATCAGTCAAAACTTTCACTTAAGTGAGGTCCAGAGGTGAAGTCTAGTATATTAATGCACTACACCATTCACACACTAAAAGCAAAAGGAAGAAACATTGGCCAGACCTGGAAACAGGAGTTTTAAATGATTCTACATCCATCGTTTCTGATGCATGATTTCTGCCCATGTTTCCTCAAAGTCTAGCAAATATAGTGAGAATACACAAACCAAAATCTAGGCACTTTGGTAGAAGTCATAATCTTTTGCTGCATCTGAACCACCAGAATAAAACAAATGGTATTGACTAGTTGACTTATCCTTTGACAACATGCCTCATGTTGAGATACAAAAATTAGCTATAATCCTAACGTATTTTTTTTCACTGCGCCTGCCTCAAAATCCTGGAATTCCCTTCAAACAGCACTGTGAATGTAGCTACACCATGTGGACAGCAGTAAGGGTGATTCACCACCACTCTCTCAAGGGCAATTTGAGATGTAATAAATTTTGGCTGAACCAGCAATGCTCAAGTTTCATGAATAATAATAATATAGCATGTTGCTTGTGCACGATTGCCCTTATCAAAGTAACATTTATGGCTGCTCTCACCAACAGTGTGCATGTATATCCCTTACCCTACAATAAAACAAAATTTATGTTGCAGAGAAACTGGGCACTAAGAAGCTCAATGTAGTATCCAATGTCTTCACATTCAATTAAGTCTTTATTGAGAAACCAGCGTACTTTATTGTGACAGATATTTTTGACTACAGGAGGAGAACTTGCCAAATGCACATCTGGAATGGCAATGACAATTTTCATTGTTTCAAATATGAAAAATGATATATTCACACATTATTTAATTTCCAGCTCATCAGCAGGAAAGGTTCTGCAAGAACAACCTTGTTTATCCTGAAATGCAAATAATTCTTCGTACTTATTCTCCAATTCTTACCTTGAATTCAATTTTGCCAGAACTCAACATCACAAAATACCATGCCTGCCCTTAATCCTGTAATTCTTGCTAGAAATAAATTACTGTTTTTCTCTCCTGTCAATTTTAATTGAATGAAAGTTATCTGTAATTGGCATTAATTGCATTTATTACAAAGTTATTCCATTGCCAATTTAATATTCAAGGAAATATTCAACTTTCACAACATTAATAGTTGTAAACAAATGTAACAAGTTGAAAATACAGAAAAAAAGAAAAGTTGTTGCTGTAATCTTGCAAAACATATGGCCAAGGATTTCACTTTGAAATTTCATGTTTTCTTTCATCAAATTTCATTTGAGAGTTGCATTGTGTTCAACATGATTTTAAGTTCGTACCTGACAAGCCTGGACAGAAAGCACATGTAGAAATTAATTGAGGGTATTATTTGACACTTCCCCAATGGAATAGAAAATAGCATTCACTAGAGTCCAACCGCATCCCAGCACAAAATCATTATCATCATAATGATCGTGTGATAAAAGGTACATCATTTTTTTTTGAGTGTTTGGGATCTAAAGTGGGGGACTGTTGTACAGCTTTAAGTTTAATTTGTATTTCTACATAGTGTGCTTTAGGAAAGAACAAAATCATGACTGTTTCATTTTATATTGGTTGTATGAGCGATGTAAGTATGCATCCATTTACATGTAGTCATTAAAACCTTGAGGTGAATATTTGAGTGCAAAGTAAAAGAACAGAAGAGAGAAAATCCATTGCCGAGCAACAGGAATCCAGTAACACATAGTCAGAACCATCTAGAAGAAACCTGGCTGTATACAGCCTTTATTTAAAAGAAAGCTTTATATCAGATGTACTGTTAGCTTTAAAGTCTCGTCCACAGACAGAAGCAGAAGAAAAGAAATCCACAATGACTGAGAGGTTAGTAAAAGAAAGGCTCCATTAAGGAAGGCTTTTCTGAGGTGTTATATTGGAAGACATCCTACAAGTCTGTGAGTACATTAGTTTACAGAACAAATATTAAAGAATAAGTCAGTTGAGTGGTTAGCTTGTTTAAGCATCTCAGGACTAGAACATTCATTTCAGGAAAATAGGACCAACTGAATGGAGGAGAACGCTGAAAAGAAACGAATTTCAGTCTTGCCAGCTGATAACTAACTTCAGCAGAGAAAATTCAGAAGGGTAATGAATAAGCATATACGAGAAGCAAAGACTGATTATGAAAAAGACTGGCAGCTAACATAAAAGGAAATCCCAAAGCTACCATCAGCTTCAACAGTAAAGTGGGGAAATATGACAAATGAGGCTGATTCAAGACCAAAACAGAGATTTACCATTAGAGTCAAGGGACATGGCTAAGGAGTTAAATGAATACTTTGCATCTGTTTTTGTCTCTGAAGCAGATGCTGCCCAGGCGATGGAGTTAGAAGAAGAAACTTAGTGACTAAAAGGATTTAAAATTAACAAGGAAGAGGTATTGGATAAATTGTCAGCACTTAAAGATGGTAAGACACTGAGACTGGATGAGATGCATTCAAGGATATTGAATGAAGTAAGGGTGGAAGATGCAGTGGCACTGGCAATTATGTTTTAATTTTCCCTCAATTCAAGGGTAGAGCTGAAGGTTTGAAGAACTGGCCTTATTCAATAAAACTTGTGAAGAATAGCACAGCACTTTTTGAATCACCAGTTTAATTTCAATGGTGGGGAAGCTTCTAGGAACAATTATTCAGGATAGAGTTATTAGTCATAGGGAGAAATGTGGATTGTTTCGGAAGATATAGCATTGATTTGTACAGGGAAAATCACATCTAACTAACTTTTTGGATTTATTTGAAGTGGTCACAGGAAGTTTGTTGTGGGCAAAGCAAGATATAGTGTGCATGTACCTTCAAAAGGTGTGTGATAAAGTGACTCATAACAGACTTGTGAGGAAGGTTATAGGTCATGGACTAAAAGGGGTAGTGGCAATATGGATACAAAATTAGATGTGAGATAAAAATCACAGGAGTTTCTTTTTCGGTGTTGGAAGAAGATTTGTAGTTGATTACATCTAGGAGTTATAATTGAGATCCTTACTTTTCTTGGTGTATATTAATGATCTACATCTTGGCATGAAGGGAGTAATACAAGACAAAGCTTGAGAAAATTGCGAAATGTGACAATTGTGTAGAACTTCTAAAGGACACTACAAAATTGGGGGAATGGGCAAACAGGTAGAAGATGAAGTTCAATGTAAAAAAGTGTTTGATGTACTTTGGCAAAAAAAAGCATGGCCAAATAGTATAAACAAAACCACATCAGTCAAAAGTCTGTGCAGGAATAGAGAGGCCTGGATGCACAAATACATAAGTCATTAAAGGTGACAGTACAGTAAAGAGAATGCTAATAAAGCAGACATTATTCTAAGCTTCACAAATAGAGATATACCATGCAACAGCACTGAGATAATAATGAACTTATTTAGGACATAGCATTTCAACCTCAACTGAAGTATTGTATAGAGTTCCAGACACCACACAATAGGAAGGATGTCAATGCATTGAACAGATATTTATGACAGTGCTTCCAGGGCTGAACTTCAGAGAGACTGTTTTCATTTGAGAGAAAGCTAAGAGGAGATTTGATAGAAGTTTGCTAAATTATGAGGGTTCTAGACAGAGTGGATAGGGAGAAACTATTTTCACTTGTCAGCAGATCAAGAATCAAAGGGTACAGTTTTAAACAAAAAAAAGATCTATAGATGCTGAAGATCTGCAACAAAAACAATAACTGAAGAAATTCAGCAGGACTGGTAGCATCTGTGGGAGAAAAGCAGAGTTAACATTTGGAATCTGAAGAAGGGTCATTGGACTCCGAACTTTCAGCTTTCTCTCCACTGATACCGCCAGACCTATTGAGATTCTCCAACTATTTCTGTTTTGTAGGACAGTTTGAAAGTGTTTTGCATACGAAGCAAATGTGAGGTGTGAAATAACTTTCTCACAGGGCAAATAGTTTGGATCTGGAATGCACTGTCTGGAAGAGAAAAATGTCTATATTACAAAGGAGGAAGTGTTGGATGTCTTGAAATGCATAAACATGGGTAAACCCCCAGGACCTGATCAGGTGTACCCTAGCACTCTGTGGGAAGCTAGGAAAGTGATTGCTGGGCCCCTTACTGAAATATTTGTATCGTCAATAGTCACAGGTGAGGTGCCAGAAGACTGGAGGTTAGCTAACGTGGTGCCACTATTTAAGAAAGGTGGTAAGGACAAGCCAGGGATGTATAGACCAGTGAGCCTGATGTCAATGATGGTCAAGTTGTTGGAGGGAATCCTGAGGGACAGGATGTACATGTATTTAGAAATACAAGGACTGATTAGGGATAGTCAACATGGCCTTGTGCATGGGAAATCATGTCTCACAAACTTGATTGAGTTTTTGGAAGGAGTAACAAAGAGGATTGATGAGGGCAGAGCAGTAGAATTGATCTATATGGATTTCAGTAAGGCATTCGACAAGATTCCCCATGGGAGATTGGTTAGCAAGGTAAGATCTCACAGAATACAGGAAGAACTAGCCATTTAAAAACAGAACTGGCTCAAAGGTAGAAGACAGAGGGTGGTGGAGAGTTGTTTTTCAGACTGGAGGCCTGTAACCAGTGGAGTAGCATAAGGATTGGTGCTGGGCCGACTACTTTTCGTCATTTATATAAATGATTTGGATGTGAGCATTATAGGTAGAGTTAGTAAGGTTGCAGATGACACCAAAATTGCAAGTGTAGTGGACAGCGAAGAAGATTACCTCAGATTACAACAGGATCTTGATCAGATAGACCAATGGGCTGACAAGTGGCAGATGGAGTTTAATTCAGATAAATGTGAGGTGCTGCATTTTGGGAAAGCAAATCTTAGCAGGACCTATACACTGAATGGTAAGTTCTTAGAGAGCGTTGCTGAACAATGAGACCTTGACCTTCATAGTTCCTTGAAAGTAGAGTCGCAGGTAGATAGGATAGTGAAGAAAGCATTTGGTATGCTTTCCTTTATTGGTCAGAGTATTGAGTACAGGAGTTGGGAGGTCATGTTGCAGCTGTACAGGACATTGGTTAGCCCGCCATTGGAATATTGTGTGCAGTTCTGGTCTCCTTCCTATTGGAAAGATGTTGTGAAACCTGAAAGGGTTCAGAAAAGATTTACAAGGATGTTGCCTGGGTTGGAGGAATTGAGCTATAGGGAGAGATTGAATAGGCTGGGGCTGTTTTCCTTGGAGTGTCGGAGACTGAGAGGTGACCTTATAGAGGTTTACAAAATTATGTGGGGCATGGATAGGATAACTAGACAACATCTTTTCCCCAGGGTGGGGGAGTCCAGAACTAGAGGGCATAGGTTAAGGGTGAGAGGGGAAAGATATAAAATGGACCTAAGGGGCAACTGTTTCACGTAGAGGGTGGTGCATGTGTGGAATGAGCCTCCAGAGGAAGTGGTGGGGGCTAGTACAATTGCAATGTTTAAAAGGCATTTGGATGGGTATGTGAATAGGAAGGGTTTGGAGGGATATGGGCCAGGTGCTGGCAGGTGGGACGAGATTGGGTTGGGATATCTGGTCGGCATGGAGTGGTTGGACCGAGGGGTCTGTTTCTGTGCTGTACATCTCTAAGACTCTGAGTGAAGTGGAGGCTGGTTCAATTGGGGCATTCAAAAAGTCATTGGATGACTATTCAAATAGAAACAATATGACAGTTTACAGGAAAAATGTAGGATATTGACAATAAGTTGAAATGCTCAAATATGGCCCAAAAGGTTTATTTCATAATGTAACAGTTCTGTAAATCTGCAAATGTGGAAACAAGGTTGACCCTTCCATGAAGTTTGAGTTTCTTTGCAGTTGTTGTTGGGGGAGATAAAGGTGTTGAGTATTTCTTTCTGATATTTGTAATAAAACCTTTCAAATAGATTTTGTATGATTTAACATGGTTTGTGTTTTCCATTGGTGCAATAAAAGTTGATGATCTTTTGTTAAACGTACATTGGCAGCCTCTTGTGAATATATTCAGTGACTGCCTGCCATGGTCAACAGATAGCCAAAGAAAAATGTTCTCTGAAGCGAGCTTTCATTCTGGGATTTGACTTGGTCGGTAATACCATGAGCCAGGATCATAATACAGAGATGTTGGTAATGTGATAAATTGTAACACATATGGCTGATCCCATCCAATCATCACCTGGTAGAGCTATTCTGTAAGTGCTTGGTAATTTCACTGTTGAGCTACGATGCCCAAAATGGCATCAAACTTTCATTTCTTCTTTTGTAAAGCTGATTTCTCACCCGATGGAAAATTGCAGCAGTGCAGTTCCTTTCAATCAAGCCCAGAGGAGGAAAGTGTCAGGGCACACCTAGACACAGCAGCATGACATTGTTAGGGAAACTCTTTGTTTAATGTGACATGGAAATGTAAAATGATGAAAGGTTAATATCCTATACAAGCTGGAACACTGCCTCCAGTCAGGAAACCCTGTTAATTTTTCACTATACATGTTATGTTAGATCAGAATGACAGAAACCAAGAGGCAGGGAGGAATCGAAAAGATACATGGCACAACAAATATGATGAATCATCTTTCAACCAAAATTAATCAGCTTCAGTTATCTATAAATCACTTCCCACAAGTCTTACATGAATTAATAAAGAAAAACAAGCCTAATTTAAAAGAGTGAAGGCTTTTTAGTTCTTCTACAAGAAGATTAGACAGGAAGATAGCAATAGGCCTGTGACAAATTTGCAGAGATTACTCCATCATGGTAGATCAAATAAGCCTATTCAGCCTACATCTATTCACTATTATGCACTGTATTGGGGTTTGAAATCACCACTGAGGTCCAGTGATGACAATTGGCAAGACAGTGTTAAATGTGCCTTCCAAGCAATTAAGCTGCAGGGACTGAAATCATCATAAAGAATCCTCTCAAATGTTGCACAAAGCATTGTCACATCAGCTAGCTTTCTGAGAAAATTAAATGTCAACAGAAGCTGCATTGCGCACTGCAGCTGAAAAACAATCCGATTCCATTACACAATCACAGATGTCGAAGGAACGCTAACCAATTAATTGCTGGTCAGACAGGATTTGAATGTCAACACTCTGAATCAAATCAACAAAGTCTAGCTTTTACGTTTTTCAATACTTCCCTCAGGACTCTTGTCTGCATTTATTATTATTGTAACAGATAAAATAATTGTGTTAAAAGAGAAAAATTGTGAAAACAAAACAAGAAGGGCAGGCCTCTTGCTCTATTACTGTAAAATGATTGAACTTTTCTTTGCATTATGTACTCAGGATAAAGTCATCATTCTACTTTTTATTTTATGAGATACAGCTGTAGTAATTTAGAAATTATCCTCTCATGAAGTTTAGCACTTAATATCGTATAATCCATCGAAATATAAATAACACAACATTGGGGGCTTGGGGAGTTTTAGAAATCCAGTTTCTCTACTCATTTAATAGAAACATAACACCTCTTATGATTTATGGTTAAAGAACTTGACTTGAAACATATTTATACATCCTCTTTATCATAAATACCACACAATCAACTCTCGTCTGTGGAGATATCAATTATTCCTTAGTGGTGAGGGGGCGGCTAGTCTCTGTCTACATTTATGGCTGGAGGCAGGTAATTTTTATTTCTACTTTCAATATTTGTTTAAATGTGGAATAACCAGGAGAGAATCGGATGAGCTTGTGGGACAGTGATGAATTGATAGTGTGACTGGGAAAAGCATCTTCCTAACTCCCCAAGTGATGAGTTGATGGTTCCAGCTAGGGACATCTGAAATATAACAAGGAGTAGCAAGGCCTTTCATCAAAGCAGGATAACAACCTGAGGTGATAGGGAGGATGGTGTGATGAAAGAAAAAGAAAATATCAAACACTGGCAAAACGTCTTATTTGTGTAGCAACTGTGTTCATACAACAGTTGTATTTGCATAGCTACTGTAATGAAATGGAATGTCCCCAGGAGCTATGAAACAAAATATGGTCCTGAGCCAGAAAGGAGCTATTAGGTTAGATGACCAAAGTTTGGTTATCTGGTTTGGTTTAAAAGGAGGAAAGTGAGATAAAGAGGCTGAGAGATGTAGGGAAGCTATTCCAGCCAAATATCTATCCAACTCAAGACACAATCACCAATAATGGAGCAATTAACATCAGATATTTAAGAAGTCAGAATTAGAAAAGTGCTTATATCCCAGAGAGTTAGGCGTGCAAAAGATTCATGACATAAGGAAGGTGTGAACATGGATGGATTTGAAAATAAGGAAGAGAATTAAAAAATTCAAAGCACTGCTTAGCTAAGTGCTGATGGTGGTCAATAAGTACAGGGCTAAAGGTGAAGGAAATTTGATGCTGGTTAGGACATGAACAGTAGCATTTTGGCTGACCTCAAATGAAGAGGGTAGAATGTGGGAGGCTGGGTAGGAATCCGTTAGAATACGCAGGTACAGATGAAATAAAGGCATACATCAGTATTTCACCTGTAGAACTGCTAGAATGAAGAGTGGAATTGGGAGACACTACAATGGTCAAATAGACCATCCTCAGGACAAAACAAATATCTGGTTTAAAGCTCATGGATGTTAAATATAACATTGACCTTGTGAACCATTGGCCTGCTTTGTTTATGCAAAGAGAGGGGCTATCAATCTTAATGAAAACAGCAGAGGCTCAAATCCACATATCTTCCAAACCAAGCCTCCACCATTTTTGAAAAGTGAGGGGGTATATGGGACAGGTCACGCTTGCACACATCTATGGTTCACAGAGACAGCTGTAAAACTGAAGCTGCTTTCAGTCTGAACTGATCATTCCTCATGAAATGTTCAATACAAAACGTGTGCACATTAAATCTGATAGGAGAAGTTGAAACCTACTGGAGGTCTTTGGACAGGTAAGGTACTCTTTTCGAGAGGGTGAAAGTGAGACCCTAATGAAGGACTTATGCCCGAAATATCAATTTTCCTGTTCCTCGGATGCTGCCTGACCTGCTGTGCTTTTCCAGCATCACACTGTCGACTCTTTTCGAGAGGTCAGGCACTCTTTTAGATATGGTCTCATTGAAACATTGTCAGAAGAAAAGTGGATTTTGAAATTGTTAAAAGTAGACAAGAATGTACATGAAAGTAGATAATCTCGTTATAACAATCAAAGGGAGATGTGATGTTGTCAAGGCACTAAACATTTGATAAAACTGTCTGCTATGTTAAAAAAAAACACTTGCTAGTTCACTGTCTGTTGACATTTCGCTGTGAGATTACTGTTACATGATTACTTCCACAACGTGTTGTCACAGTGTGATACCTGTCAATCCCCAGTTTAATCAACAACTCCAAATGGTCATATGGAACTATGTTAATTTCTTGAAGGAATTAAAGGATGTTACCAGTAGTCAATGTGTTGCTATCAATGTAAGTGTTTATTTTCATCAAATTATACTCAAGTAATTTATGTAATCCCAAACAGGATGTGAAGTATTCCCATGGAGAACATTTAGAAGTTTTGAGGGGATAAGGACAAAGGTTGGGGGGCATGGGTTGGAATATGGTGGCATGGCACAATAAGGAGCTATGGATTAGCAGAGGATAAGAGATTGCCATAGAGAGTATGAGGGACCATGGGAGGTTGGTAAGGCATGTATTCGAGAACTGAGTATATGAGTGAGATGGAAGAGAGTGAGGAATAAAGGCCTGAGGGTTTTTTTAAGAGTTCATCTACCAGCTGTGACAAAGTGGCAGGGCACCAGGCCTTACCTTTTTCCCCTTTCCCCTGTGTACCAGCAGGCTGAGAGTTCCTCTGATTGCCATGATCTTGACTGCCATTTTGACTCCAGGCCTCCCACACTATCACTGTCACAAAAACTTGAACTTCAGGGAAATTTTATCCCCAGTGGGGTTTACAGAGCCAGGAAATGACCAAGAATCCTGACTTGGGAGTGAACATTCAGGTCTTTGTTCCACGATTAGACAGTTAACTGGAGTGGAATGAAGAAAGTAGTGAGGGATTAGAATCTGTATTGCTGGCCAAAATGATGGTTTTGATATTTTTACGTCTTGACATCCTTCATAAAGTGTGGAACTCAAAGTTGGAGACTTTACTCCAGCTAAGGCTGAACCACTTTAATGTCAATTCAGCACAATGTCATGGTTTTTGGCGTTTTGATCTTCTGTCAATAAAGTGCAGCATTCCATATGATTTATCCACTGCTTTATTAACCTGCCTTTTCACGGAGAAAGGTTTACGAACAGGGTTGTAGACTCTCTCTGCCTCTCTTAAACAGCTGTCCCCCACCCTCCACTCCACTTTCAAGTAGTTCTCAAATTGTAACTTTCAGCATCATCCTCTCTCTTCACAGTTCCTATAAAATGTACCAATGAGATTAAACAATATCCCCCTGTACTTGTTCCATGTGTTTGACACATTGCACAGGGATCAAATGATAAAGCAATGGTGATTTTGATGACCAATTCCCCTATTCTAAGTATGGAATGGACTGGAGCATTCACATTTGAAAAATATCAAACCACATGTTAAAAATTCCCAACTATCTAATGAACTACTTTACAACTCCATCAGCCTCTTTTAAACGTCTCTAATAACTTGGCTTCCTGGTGAGTGCTAAATGCAGACCAGATACTTGACTATGATTGCTGTTTTTTTTCTGTCACAACATCCAAAGCCAATTCAAACAACTTAAGAATCACAATAAAACTGAGTTCAAAAAATATTACTTGCATTTATTTCTCATGCTTTCCAAATATCGTCTCAAAGCAGGACACGCATCATGAATTACTTTGAAATACCATGTAGAAAACACAATAGCCAACTTGCACTTTTCAAGTCAGAGAGTTAGACAGATGTACAGCATGGAAATTTGTCCATGCTGACCAGATATCGTAACCTAATCTCGTTCCAGTTGAGAGCACTTGGTCCATATCATTCTAAACCCTTCTTATTCATACACCCATCCAGATGCCTTTTAAAAGCTGTAATTGTACCAACCTCCACCACTTCCTCTGGCAGCTCATTCCATACAGGTTCCTCCCTTTGTGTTGCCCCTTAGGTCACTTTCATATCTTAGGAAAACTTTGCCCTCTCATTCTGGACTCCCACACCCCAGGGAAATGACCCCTCAGGTTCCGACACACCAGGGCAAATAGTCCCAACATATTCGGCCTCTCCCAATAACTCAAATCCTCCAACCCTGGCAACATCCTTGTAAATCTTTTCTGAACCCTTTCAAATTTCACAACATCCTTCCAATAGGAAGAAGACTAGAATTGCAAGCAATATTCCAAAAGTGGCCTAACCAATGTCCTATATACCCTGTACACTTAACATAACAATACAGACACAACCATTAAAACAAATGACCATTTGATTGCTCTGGCTTCATATTGATTATGGAAGTACTATTCGCCAGAAGACTGGATAATTTATGTCCTTCTACAATTAGTTACAGGGTACTTGAAAATTCATGCAATAAAGCCATATTATTGCACCAATACCTAGAAACAAACTTCCTACTTCATACAGCTGACAGCACGAGGCTTTTGTGGACTGATGATTTGCATATCTATTGGCTGACCTCCAGCACAAATTCAGTGTAAAATAGGAGAAAGTTCTTAGAAGTGGTTGGAAACAATGATTACACCTTTACAAAGCCAAGACTACATGGAGTATTGAGGAAGAGCACATTAAGAAAATGGTTGATTCACTGAGTTCATTGCCAGGTAACTGCACTCAAAATTAACAAAGGAAGAATTCCCAACTCCAGTCTATTTGACCTCCAAGATCATTTGCAAAGTTTGAGCAGAACACAAACAGACTCAGGCTCTTCACAGAAGCAAGATGTATTTTCACTGACTCCCAAATCTATCACCACTGCCATTGTGGATCAGAGAAAATAGTTCAATAAAAACCGAAAGAACTGCAGATGCTGTAAACCAGAAACAAAAACAGAAATTGCTGGAAAAGCTCAACAGTTCTGGCAGCATCTGAAAGAAATGAGAGTCATTGTTTCAGGTTGAGTGACTCTTCCTCAGAACTAGTTGCCATGATCGAGATCTGCTTTCTTTGTGGTCAGTTAGCTCTTTGGTCTGATGTCATTTGTCAAATCTTGAAAAGGTACTCGCCTTCATTCTGTTGTAACCCAGTTCTGAGGAAGGGTCACTCGACCTGAAACAATGACTCTGATTTCTTTTTGCAGATGCTGCCAGACCTGCTGAGCTTTTCTGCATTTTCTGTTTTTGTCTTTGAATAGTTCAATGATCTGTCCGAGGTAAGTAAAATAATGCAGGAGTTTTCTCATGGGTCTTATTTTGTTTCGAGTTTGCTGCTCATTCAGTAATTAAGAGAAATGCAAAATAACCCCACACACAGGGTAAAGGGGTCACTGACTATGAATAGCACTGTATGTAGCCATGTGCTCCGATATTGCTTACGAATTAAGAACTATAGTTGTTAAATATTGTTAAGAACTATTTCTCTACTAGCAGAATTATACCACCCAATCACTTAACACAGCTATCTGATGTCACACAGAGGCTATTTTCAGTTGTCAACTTGAAACCAATTCACTCAACATAAGAGGATTTTTTTTTAAACACAGAGAGTGGTTCACATTTGGAATGAACTTCCTGAGAAAGTGGTGGATGTGGGTACAAGTACAATGTTTAAAAGACAGTTGAATAGATACATGAATCAAAAATATTTGGAGGTATATGAGCCAGGAGCACGGAGGAAGGACGAGTTTAGTTTGGGATTATGTTTGGCATGGACTGGCTGGACCGAAGGGTCTGTTTCCATGCTGTATGACCCTATTAGTTTATGACTCTATAACACTGTTGCAGTAGAAGGTTGCAGATAGTTCTTGCTCAAGCTATAGAACCAGAGGGGCTACCACCAACATTAACAAGTTCACCCCTTACAATGAAGGGATTTTGATGTTAGCCGTGGGAGATAGTGGGACACAGGGTACAGAAGCAAACCGACATTTAACAAATGGCCAATAACTGGCGTTTCCTCCTCCAGGGAAACAGAAACTCGAGCTTCAGGCATGTGGTGGGCACGGTGGATTGAGCATCATGCAATGGTTTCAAGATGTTGCAACACAATGAAGGCTAATGCCTTAACAGTGTTTTCAAGATCTCTCAATTGACAGTTCAAGTTGACAACTGAAAATAGCCTCTGTGTGACACCAGATAGCTGTTTTAAGAGATTGGGTGGCATGATTCTGCTGTAGTAGAGAAATAGTTCTTAACAATATTTAACAACTATAGCTCTTAATAAGTAATATTGGAGCACATGGCTACATACAGTGCTATTCATAGTCAGAGACCCCTTTACCCTGTGTGTGGGGTTATTTTGCATTTCTCTTAATTATTGAATGAGCAACAAACTCAAAACAAAATAAGACCCATGAGAAAACTCCTGCATTATTTTACTTACCTCGGACAGATCATTGAACTATTCATAGACAAAAAAACTAATTGATCACTTGGAAAGCAGATCTAGATCATGGCAACAGTTAGAACAGATCTGCCTGTGGCTACCATTCCCCCCTCAGAGCACTACATTCAGAACATCAATAGGCTGTAACTTGTATAAATTACATTCTCGATAAATGCTTGATGATGCTTCTTTCCAGCATCTTCACGAGGCTCTTCACAATGATCCAGAGCAGCCCTCACCATTGAAGCACAAGGAAAGGTTTCTCAGTTTCATGGTATTCTTGTACTCTCACATGTAGTTTGAAGTAAGTACAAAACAGAAGGAGGAAAAATAGCTCCAAAAGGTAATTCCCAGCAGTTACAAAAAAATGCAAACCTTTAGTAATCTTTAGAATCAAAACTTTCAACCACTTCAAAGTGGAATTGGTATCGGTTATGTGTTGTATTTTGAATTCTAATTTATTCATATATCTTTTCACAAACCTAAAGCAGGTTTTGAGCTCTGATGGTGCTGACCTCCATATAAATGTATTGCAATCAGAAGATTGAAGGTCAAACGAATGAATCCTCAATGATATATTTGACAGAAATAGTTTGAACTCTGAATTTACCTGTCAAGCCCTCCACCCATGAGACACAAAACAAGGAAAACAAAGTGAAAAATTGGGGACCAGGATTTTTAAATTCCATCTAACAGAAGCAAGGTTTAATACTTTAACTAGAAAATGAAAAACAAAACTGTAATAAAGAGCAGAATGTTTGATCGACTGTATATAATTTGAGTTATTTTGAATAAGTTAAAAAATCAATGCAGCATTGGACAGTAATATTGTCTCTGAAGTGTCTAAAGCATATTTCTATCTGTAAAAACATGGTTAGTGACATGCAAATAATCCTCAGCAAATTATGTGAATGCCAAAATACATGGTTTGTTTTCATGAAAGTTTTTTTTTTCTCTTTTTCTTTGATACTCTGTAATTTTCTCACTTGTTGGATGTCAAAAGTTCTGGACCAATTAAACTGGAAATATGTCAACAACATAACACAGCCATTAACTAATGATTAAAATAAAACAAAGAACTGTGAATGCTGAAGATCTGAAACAAGAGCAGAAATTGCTGGAGTAACTCAGCAGTCTGTATGGAAAAAGCAAAGTTGAAATTTTGGGTAACCCTTCTTCAAAACATTTCTCTTCTCAGATGCTGCTGAGTATCTCCAGCAATTTCTGTGTTTCTTTTTTAAATTAACTGATGATGTACTGTGATTGGTTCAGTCAGCTTTTTTGCAAATTCAAATAATCTTCAAAGGAAAACACTTCTTTATTCAGAGATCTATGAGATTATCAATTTCCTGTGCCTTTATAAATTGAGAATGGTGAGAATATGGAACTCCCTGCCACTTGGAATAGTATTACGAGTGTACTAATAGCTGATACTATTGGTGACTTGATGCATACCTGGGGGAAAAAAGAAATGATGCTAACAGAAGCAGATTGGAAGGATGTTTATTTGAATAACAATCAAGATTGGCTGAATTAGCTGTTTCTGTGCTGCAGAGTCAATGTAATAATTTGCATGATACTACATTTACATGGCAATCCATGCTTCAGGTTTCAAATGTTCAGGTGCTAGGAGTTCTAACCTTTGGGCATACAGATCGATTTGATCAAACACTACTCCTGCTCACAAACCATTCTTAATATCACAGTGAAACAGTAACCTCCTTGCTCTAATACAAAGCATAGCTCTGAAAGGCCTCTTCAACAACTGATTTTCAACAAAGTACACCATGCAGAAATCTAAACTTCCACTTGGACTGCAAATTTAAGTTTTGCCATAAATGTCTTCACTTTAGAGGCTGTAATCTCTCCAGTGTCTAAATATATTGTTTGGAAATTTCAAGTGTCTGTCGATTTTTTTTAACAGATCCACACAACTCACAATACGATTCTCATAGAATAGGTTGGGAGTGGAAACAATGAAGAAATGGCGTGGGATAAGCTGTAAAGCATGATAAAGCTGAAATATTTTGTTAGCTGTCTTATGCTCCAGGTAATTACTTGTGCAATTTTCTGGTTTACATATTTGTGGTTAAGTATTCTTAAACCATTTTGTTATCCAGAATATTCTGAAATCTAACACTGACTTGGTTCTAAGCATTCAGGTCTGGAGGAATTACAGTGCTCTGTAAACCAAAAACAGTATGTACTCACAGTGAAGCACAGTGGAGTGACATGACTTAAATGGGCAGTGGGGTGGGGATGTTATCAATTTCTATTTAACCTGGATTTGGAAAGCTCCAGGAGGTTCTGTGGACTATCTGGACACTATGTGAATCTTCGAGGAGAAAGTGAGGACTGCAGATGCTGGAGATCAGAGCTGAAAATGTGTTGCTGGAAAAACGCAGCAGGTCAGGCAGCATCCAAGGAACAGGAGAATCGACGTTTCGGGCATCAGCCTCTATTCCTGAAGAACGGCTGATGCCTAAAACGTTGATTCTCCTGTTCCTTGGATGCTGCCTGACCTGCTGCGCTTTTCCATCAACACATTTTCAACTATGTGAATCTTCCTAACTTTTGAAATTGCAAATGATCTTCTGCTTGTTAATACTGGATTCATTTGGCTGTGTGATAAAAGTTTGATACATTCAGGTAAACATGAAATCTATTTTTAAACTTGACATTTACACTGCTGTCCAAGAATGAACTTGAACTGGAGCAAGAATAGAAGTTAGGTAAAAACAAGGACTGCAGATGCTGGAAACCAAAGTCTAGATTAGAGTGGTGCTGGAAAAGCACAGCAGGTCAGGCAGCATCCGAGGAGCAGGAAAATCAATGTTTCGGGCAAAAGCCCTTCATCAGGAATAGAGGCAGGGTGCCTGCAGAGTGGAGAGATAAATGAGAGGGGAGTGGGGGTGGGGAGAAAGTAGCATAGAGTACGATAGGTGAATGGGGGTGGGGATGGAGGTGATAGGTCAGAAAGGTGGGTGGGGGAAGGTAGCAAAGAGTACAATGGGTGAATGGGGTGGGGATGAAGGTGATAGGTCAGAGAGGAGGGTGGAGTGGACAGGCAGAAAGGAAGATAGGCAGGTAGGACAGGTCATGAGGGCAGTGCTGAGCTGGAAGGTTGGAACTGGGGTGAGGTGGGGGAAGGGGAAATGAGGAAACTGGTGAAATCCACATTGATGCCATGGGGTTGAAGTGTTCCGAGGCGGAAGATGAGGTGTTCTTCCTCCAGGTGTCGGGTGGTGAGGGATGGGCACTCTGCAGGCACCCTGCCTCTATTCCAGATGAAAGGCTGTTGCCCGAAACGTCGATTTTCCTGCTCCTCAAGAATAGAAGTTGTACTGACAGTTGCACCCTAGAAATGCAGCCGACTGGCAGGAAGTGAACAACATACATGTAAAGTATTTTTTTTTTCATTGCAGTTAAGATATTTCTTTAAAATGGTGGAATAAACCAAATCCAGAACGTCACTGAGAAACATGTAAGGCAAATGTGATGCAGCAAGTTGGACCTTACTAGCTATTTGTGATAATGTGGGGTTGCATTTTGAATGGCCCAAGTTTGTCAATCTGAATGGCAGAGTTGGCCACTACAACACGGTGGCTCAGTGGTTAGCACTGCTACCTCACAGCGCCAGGGGCCCAGGTTGAATTCCTGCCTCGGGCAACTGTCTGTGTGGAGTTTGCACGTTCTCCCTGTATCTGCGTGGGTTTCCTCCCACAGTCCAAAGGTGTGCAGGTTAGGTGAATTGGCCATGCTAAAATTGCCCATAGTGATAGGGGGGTGGTTTCTCTTTGGAGGGCTGATGTGGACTTGTTGGGCCAAAAGGCCTGTTTCCACACTGCAGGCAACCTAATCTAAACACAAATCCTCATTTTAAAAGACAGAAAGTAAAGGCTCAGGTAGTGTAATGGGAATGTCCCTATCTCTATGCCAGAAAGGCCTGGATTCAAGAGGTGTGTTACAACAAACCTGAACAGGTTTATCAACAAAACCGATATGACAGAAGGTTGACAGAATTACAACAATTTTGTCAAAGCTAAAAATCAAAAGACTCGAAAGATATCCAGTAAAAGTAATAATCCACACATTTGAAAATCAAAAGATGCATTCGTCTCACATGATTAGTAATCAAAAGTATACATGACAGCTCATCAACACTGCATAGGCTCATGTTTTATTGAACATAACTATTTATACTTGAATAAAAAAGAAAATACTGGGAACAGGTATCAGAGCAATTAATTGCATTATCTAAGGTTTGGATGCAAAATACAGCAACTGAATGTTCCTGAAACCTTTTAACACATTAAGGTTCAAGTACAATATTGCATTATATATACTAAAGAAATTTTGGTGTAAATGGCTTTGTGCATGAACTTCAATATGTGCAAACTCTTTTAGTCATTTTTATTACTTCTGAACTACAACGGCCAAATTCCTTTGCAATTGGTTGACGAAGGTTAACCCCAATGCAACACAACAACTCATAAACATTAGTGAATTTACACAAACAATAAAATGTATAGATTTACACATGAGCTTATAGATACACCAGACCTCTAAGTTTGTGTGTTATTAGGATGATAAAGTTTGATAACAATTTTCTTCATGATTTTCTTCCGATCTTATCCTAGTAAAACCCACGCTTGACCAACCCGTTGTCAATTCTAATGCATCAAACATTATTTGGAGTTCTCACATAGCTCTTGCCAATCAAAAAGACAAAACAGCTGAAATGGCTTTTCAAAATGTACAACCAAATTCTGCATCATAATGGGGGAATAAATAGAACAGCAGTGATAATTGGCTCTCAAAGTGAGTGAGATACCACAGCAAATACTATTGTCAGAGTGAAGTCACCAGCACAGCAACACATCACCATGAGGTAATTCGGAATCATTTAGATTTGTTAAGTAACAATGGCTTCCTCTCACTAGCACTGGATGCTGTCCAAAATGACGAATGTTGAAGCTCTACAAATTAATCTTTGTTACAAGATGAAATGATGCAGCTTTTACCTTTACAGTTACTTGTTGAAATTGAAGTGTAAATTAAAATACCTAAAACACTTGGTAATAAAATGTCAAAGATCTCAACAAAAATACTGCAAGTTCAAACAGAGTTAACTGAGATTCACAAGGTAAAAACAATGACTGCAGATGCTGGAAACCAGATTCTGGATAAGTGGTGCTGGAAGAGCACAGCAGTTCAGGCAGCATCCAAGTAGCTTCAAAATCGACGTTTCGGGCAAAAGCCCTTCATCAGGAATAAAGGGAGTGAGCCTGAAGCGTGGAGAGATAAGCTAGAGGAGGGTGGGGGTGGGGAGAAAGTAGCATAGAGTACAATGGGTGAGTGGGGGAGGGGATGAAGGTGATAGGTCAGGGAGGAGAGGGTGGAGTGGATAGGTGGAAAAGGAGATGGGAAGGTAGGACAAGTCCGGACAAGTCATGGGGACAGTGCTGAGCTGGAAGTTTAGAACTAGGGTGAGGTGGGGGAAGGGGAAATGAGGAAACTGTTGAAGTCCACATTGATGCCCTGGGGTTGAAGTGTTCCAAGGCGGAAGATGAGGCGTTCTTCCTCCAGGTGTCTGGTGGTGAGGGAGCGGTGGTGAAAGAGGCCCAGGACCTCCATGTCCTCGGCAGAGTGGGAGGGGGAGTTGAAATGTTGGGCCACGGGGCGGTGTGGTTGATTGGTGCGGGTGTCCCGGAGATGTTCCCTAAAGCGCTCTGCTAGGAGGCGCCCAGTCTCCCCAATGTAGAGGAGACTGCATCGGGAGCAAAGGATACAATAAATGATATTAGTGGATGTGCAAGTAAAACTTTGATGGATGTGGAAGGCTCCTTTAGGGCCTTGGATAGAGGTGAGGGAGGAGGTGTGGGCGCAGGTTTTACAGTTCCTGTGGTGGCAGGGGAAAGTGCCAGGATTGGAGGGTGGGTTGTAGGGGGGCGTGGACCTGACCAGGTAGTCGCGGAGGGAACGCTCTTTGCGGAAGGCGGAAAGGGGTGGGGAGGGAAATATATCCCTGATGGTGGGGTCTGTTTGGAGGTGGCGTAAATGTTGGCGGATGATTTGGTTTATGCGAAGGTTGGTAGGGTGGAAGGTGAGCACCAGGGGCATTCTGTCCTTGTTACGGTTAGAGGGGTGGGGTCTGAGGGCAGAGGTGTGGGATGTAGACGAGATGCATGAGAGGGCATCTTTAACCACGTGAGAAGGGAAATTGCAGTCTCTAAAGAAGGAGGCCATCTGGTGTGTTCTGTGGTGGAACCGGTCCTCCTGGGAACAGATTCACACTCACTTCCCATCATTCTACAATGGTTCTTTTTTTACAAACTACTAAATATTTCATGTACTGCTACTGTGAAACATCAGCGTGTTCTATTTAGCACTTAATATATCGAAGATTCCCAATTTTAGCAAAACAAAAGTCGATTGAACAGCAATAAAGATGCAAGATTTAAGTTTTATTCTCAGAGCTGTGGGCTGTTTAAAAATAGCTACCCAAGTGCTTTATCTACTGCTGGAACATGTGCCTTTTCTTCACATACTGGCTGTGATGCTTTTTGTTCATATTGCTCAGTTTGTTGCTTTACCTTGATTAGAATGGTTTTCAAATGCCGACACCACAACTCCTGACCAGAATTGAGATGGTTGGGTATCACTGCTGTAAATGAATAGGATTAAGCTTATTCACATAAATTGCATGATGTAACTACCCTCCATTTACCATATTTTGCTGGAGAAGTCAAGCTGCCATTATCAGGAGACTCTGCTGTAGTGCTGACCATGAACTCTGATTTCTATTTTTCTTGGAGACTCTTCTCAAATAGACTTTGTTTGCAGACAAAATATACTTTTTTGTTTTGTTTTGTGGAATAACTAGAGTTTGTTTGTTGTCAAATAGACTGTATACTCCCAAGTCCTGTTGTAAGTCCCATGCTGCTTGCAATTGACGGTCAATAGCCCTTCTTTTTTATATCAGTCACATGGCATTTCCTGAGGTGCTGGAACTCCCACATGCACTCAACAGTAAATTATGAAATCTGTCTTGACCATTAACAAACATAAACATTTGTGAAACTATTAAGTCAGCTATTTTAAAATGTATTAGGCTTTCAAATAAATTATACATTTATTATTTCATATATACACCATCAACACACTAAGCAGTCAAGTACAAATCACTATAACAAACCTTTCAAAGAGTTTGCCTGGAATATCTGTTTGACAAAAACTCATAAATTATTTGTCATGCACAGTTGTGCAAAAGCATTTTCAAGCAAGTTATTGAAGAAACGTTTTGAAAGCATTTTCAAATATATTTGTATGGCATTCTCTACCGAAAATTGCAACATATTAATAAGGTCTTGTTTCATTGGAAGGTAATGCAAAATTTCTCTAAAATATCAGCCATCAAGCGTGAAATCTATTCATGTGCATACAGCATGCTTTAAGCATTGGCGATAACATTTTGGCGCATATTGTGAGGATAATAGCTTGTTTTTTTTTCAGCCTCCCAACAAACAAAGCACAGGACAAAAGTTGGCCACTGAGCAGGAAGTTAAACAACAGATTGCAAGCAGCTCCATTTGTGCTTTGATTAATTGGTATGCATTCCTATTCCTCCACTTTGTAAACTGGGTTCCAGCATTCATACTAATTATCTTCTCATTTGTTGTTTGTTAGTTAACTACATGTAGCTATTCCAACCTCTGAAGGAGCACAATGGTGGAATAAATACATGCAGTCAGTTCTAGCTGTGCATTTTAAAATCTAGTCTTTTAACAGTGGCTGAGAGTTCGAAGAGCCATTATAAAATCTCAGAGTGAAAAATTAGACAGTGTGAAAACACAATGCTTGAAGTGGAATGCATTCCATTTCATGACACTATTAGCTGCCACAAAACTAATTTCACAAACAACGGGTGAAATCTTGTTGAGTGTCTCAGCAGTCAGCAAAAGTCCTGCACTGCCACAGCCACTAACTCTAATGTCATTCCTTCATTAGTGAGGCTACCGACAGGGCTGCACCAGGAATAAAGATCTTGGAGGTAGTAGTCGCACCCAACAAGTACCTGACAGCCAACCAATGCTCAGTAGCATTACAAAGGAGACCCATAGCTGTAGCTGGAAGAGCAGCCAAGATCATGTAGAACAAAGAGAAGTGACATTTTTATCAAAGGGGACAGGTGGTTTGGAATTGGGGGTTGAACGCCAAAGCGAGTAGGAAATAGGAATGGGGGGGATGTTGTGACTCTCAAGGGAACTACTTGTCCTAGATCCAGGACCTTGATTAGACACTTTAATTGAGGCTACCATACCCTGTAGCTGAGAAGCTGCCTGCAAAGACTGATGTATTTGGACTGCAGCATGGCAAGAGACCCACCTGTATGTGGGTTAAGCATGAGGCAGTGGGATTTTTTTTTGCAGTTGCCTATTTTTCTCACCAACCTATTCAGAGATGTTATTACAACCCTCTGGTGCATTTGGGATTTGAACCCATGCTCTTTGGTCCAGGGGTAGGGACATTACTAATGTGCTACAAGAGTTCCCTAAGGCAGTGGGATTAGTCTGGATTGCTTCAGCAAACAGCTGATACATACCTAATGGAGTAACTGGGAAGCCAGTATGACTTGATGGTATGTAATGAAATCCATTTTCTTTTGTATCCAATGTTCTGATGTTAATCCCAGCGGCAGCAGGTTGAAGCACTTAAGTGGTCATTACTAGCTACTTAACATTTTCAGTCAGTGAACAGCGGGGAGGGGGAGGAGAGAGGGAGGTCAGTCAAGAGCTTCATGTTCCAGCCTTAATTCTGTTGAAGATAAAAAGGCAATAGGTCTAGTACATGACTACCCGTATTTAATGAAGTACTTTTCCTGATACCAGCATGAGAAAAGTTTGCCCTTTGTTGCTCTTATGACAGAGGGAAAAGAAACTTTGTTTTTACATGAAGGAAATTGATGAACACATGAAGTTAAATATGGAATAATGCAAATTATTATCATATAAAATAGATATAATGGTAAACAAGAGAAAACTGATTGTTTACAAGTTAAAGGAAAATTCAACCTTTCTAAAAGGAACTGCCCAAATTGAACATCCAATATCAATTTCCATTATCCTGATATGTGAAGTAAGATGAACATTAAATGTTAAATTCAGAGAAATTACATGTTTTGTCTCCAGAAAGGCTAATGCTTTCCTTCTACTTTGACAAAAAGCAGAGATAGTTCAGTGTAACATAATGTGAAGCACAGGAAATTCTTGCAGGATGCATCTACTTAACAATATTTTGGTTTTGGGTCGACTGTTGGACAGATATTTGAGTGTTGACTCAAAACTTAAACATTACTGATCCCAGCTGATGAGCACATCAGACAAATCAGATCCCAGAATGGAACCTGGCTTAATAGGTCATATGTTGATTTTGTTCAGTTTGTTATTTAATGTGGTGGGCAGTTGCTGAAACATAGGAAGACATGGCTACAGGTATTCTTTTACAGAACATAATGCTATTGCACAATTCTTTTAAAATAAAAGAACAAGAATGATGTGTAGGAACATTTAGAAAGATCTTAAGACAAAAAGCAAAACTAACTTTCATTTCCTAATATGATTCATTATAATTATCCCTAAATTAGTATTTAAAAACATTAGACTATCTTGTTTTCTGTGAAGCCCTCACAAAAGGATGAATCAGTTAAATTAAAACCATTCAGATCGCTATGGGGGATTTGTCTCATTCTGAAATATCACTTACTTAGATAATTGGAAGCACCCAAAATAAACTAATATTGTATTTGCAAGATTTTTTGTTTATTAACATGCGATAGAAATTGGTTTACAATAAATTAAGAAAGACAGAAAAATATATAGAACCCTTAACAGACATTTCACTTGTACAGGTTTCTCCCATGAACCAACTAATACAAATATATTCTAATTGAAAAACCTATATTTTACTGCATCTTATTTAAACAATGTGTTTTTTTTAAGAATTCCAGAGGACTGTTATGTATATCAGATAAGAGCAAGATCGGATCTGATGTCCAACAATCTGCATGAAATCTTCTCATTTGTTCGCAGTGCATGAAACGGGAACCAGTGAACAGTGTAAGGATATTTTTCTTAATAAATCAAGAACCAAAAGCTATTTAAAAAATTCATTAGCAAATCATTAGGGGTATTGATTAAAAGCATCACCTTTGCAACAATAGCCAAATCGCTGCATCATCAGTAATGGTTTGACTGAAAATAGCTGAACAGATACATATCTGCAGCAATGTTACAAAAAGTAATGTTATGTGAACAATAGCCGCAATATTTATTTGGAGACACACTGAGAACATGAGGTAAAATATTGCGTGAGAAGAAACATCAACACATTTTTCATTGGTTTCCTAAAACAACCATCTCAATGTCATTATTCTTCCATGAATGGCATCCGTTGTGAAGAGAAGTGATTGTGAAGAGAAACCCATTCTAACATGATCTCAACTCCAGGATTTAAAGGACCAATAAAGATGGAATTTTGAATTGGAGAAAAAGAGAGAAAGAAAGTTCAAAGTGCATTCAGGATCTTCAAAGGCAGTAATCCAACTCCTCATTTGATATAGTGTTGGAGCTGCGGGGACAAATAGGGAGATACTGTTCCTGGATAATCAGAGAAAGAAACAGGCTGTTGTTAAAAATAAGACACTGTTGCATTGCACCAAAGAGGTCAGCTGAAAGACCATTGGGCTAACTCTTATGGCCAAGTGCAAATTGCATCAAACATTTTAGAAAGCTTTTCAAATGCAACGTCTGGTGAGGTTTCTTTTGCCATTCACCAAACAAGCCTTATTTACAGATCTTGCAAGAGTATGTCCCGAATTGCTTTTCATCTAGGCGTAATACTCTGAATAGTTTGGGTGTAACGATTTGGATGATTTCAATTTTACTTATCTTTTACATCTATACCAACCCCAGTTACAGTATTCCCTTCACTACTTCATGCTAAATTTCCTCTAAGCTGCACAGCTGCATATGTGTGCAGCTGCTCTGATGTTCTGTGTATGGCCATCAACTTGCAGACACGGATCAGCGTTAACATCCAGTTGCAGATATCGCTGCCGTGCACAGATCTCAGAGGTCTGCACAGGGAAAAACAATAGAGAGAATGCTGTTAGGAATTCCCACTATCTCCTCTCTATTATGTTATTCCTTTTCACTGCTGATATGAAAACTAAATATTCATTTGATTTTACTATTTACTAGTGGTATAATTAAATGACCTTGAAATGGACCCACTTCCTTCAATACCAGTTTTCTCATAAAAATGATACGTATAAATTTGTGCTTTCATTCTTCAGACTACTCTTGTTTTCTGACTACAGTTAATTTGGGTTTTATTTTTAGATACCCATTTGTTTGCTTTCTCAGATTCTCCCAAAATCTGTGTTGTGATTTCTATTCATAGAAGCCTCTTCTATCTGAATCCACGATTGTGATTTCACAAGTTCCTTTTTAGCCTTTCAAGAGTATAGGTTGGTTTTGCAATTCACTAACACTTCAATAAATGGATACATTGGCACAGTGATTATGTTACTGGAACAATAGTCCGGAGGCTTAGAATAATGATCAAACAAGGTGAGTTCCAATCCAATAATGACAACTGTAGAGTTAAAATTCAGTTCATTAAATCAATCTGGAATAAGTAGTCAGTCTTGTAATTGTGACTAGATACCACTGGACATTTATAAACACCAATCTGGTTTACTAATTACCTTTAGTGATAGGCCTCTAGATTTTTATCAATTGGGTTGACTCTTAAATCCCCAAGGAAATGGCTCAGCAAATAAAACAGTGTATTAAGAAATGATTCAACATAATTTTCACAATGGCAAAGAGGTTTGGGGAGAAAATATTTGTCCTTCTAATGACACTCATATCCTGTAAATGCATTTGAAAAATCCTCTGCTCCAATTCTCTCCTGCTAATGCATTCAATCCTTTCAAAATTAGCCTTGGTTTAAATCCAAAGCCTTGATTTGTGATTTTTTTTTGTCTTCAATTGACTAGACACTGTTCGGCTATCTTTTTTCTAGTTCATTACACTTAACTAAATCTAATACTCATGTTCACCTTTATTGGCTTGAAGATATGTTCATGCCTACAATGAATTCAATAAACCAACACTTTCCACTGTGTCTGCTATTATTTCAATGTGTTAAAATGTCCACATGTAATTAATGAGAGCATTATTAAACAAAATTGGAAATTTAGAAGTGGATGGGGCAGCATATTGGCTTAGCAGTTAGCACTGCTACCTAATAGCAGCAGAGACCTGGGTTCAATTTCACCCTGGGGTGACTGTATGGAATTTGCACAATCTCCCTGTGTCTGCATGGGTTTCCTTCAGGTGCTCTGGTTTCTTCCTTCAGTTCAAAGATGTGTAGGTTAGGTAGATTGACCATGTGAAATTGTTCTGTAGTATCCAGGAATGTGTAGGCTTGGTGGATTAGCCAGGAATAGGGTAAGGGCTGTGTCTGGGTGGGCTGCCCTTCAGAGGGTAGAGATAGACTCGATAGGCTGAATGGCCTGCTTCTACACTGTCGGGATTCTACAATTTCAGTGGAAGGGGTAAAGGCTGAGGGAATGTTCGCGCCTAATGTTCAAAATGGCTGGTATTGGAATATATTATTACTCTGCAATTTCTGTATGAATAATATGACTTAACAGGGAAGAAATTCCAAAGCAATGAGTCTGAGGCAATTCCAGGCCTACCTAATACTAATAGAGTTATTAAAATTGAAAATGAGCAAGAGGTGAGAATTGGCTATGCACAGAGATGTCAGAGTTTTAGATGGGGAGATAGGGATAAAAGGCTGTGGAGTGGTTAGAAAACATTCCTCATTCATTAAAAACTTGAATTTCTTCATTCCCACCTTCAAATTCTGCTCGTGGCTTATTAAGTATTAGCTTAAAGCTCACATAGCATACACCACAAACAGGCACATTCTTATGAGACCACATGTCTTGAAGTTTATTTTCAACATTATTTACAGGCTACAACATCACAAACTTAAGTTACTGTATAATACACATATCGCTGACTGATTAATTCCATTACAAGAGACAGCAACGGGGGGCAAGGTAGGTGTCTTTATATTGGAATGTCACATGATAACATGTCATCTAAATATCATAAAGGTCCAGGCCAGTCTGGTCTTTAATTTGTGCCATAGCACAAGACTTATTTCTCAATTTCAAGATTAGAGTGGTGCTAGAAAAACACGCAGGACAGGCAGCATCCAAGGAGCAGGAAAAATCGACGTTTCAGGCAAAAGCCCTTCATCAGGAATGAGGCAGGGAGCCTCCGGGGTGGAGAGATAAATGGGGGGGGGGGGGGAGGAAAGCAGGGGAGAAGGTAGCCAAGAGTACAATAGGTGGATGGCGGTGGGGATGAAGGTGAAATGTAGGAGAGGAGGATGGAGTGGATACGTGGGAAGGAAGATTGGCAAGTAGGACAGGTCATGAGGATGGTGCTGAGCTGGCAGGTTGGAACTGGGGTAAGGTGGGGAAATGAGGAAACTGGTGAAGTCCACATTGATGCCCTGGGGTTGTAGTGTTCCAAGGCGGAAGAAGAGGCGTTCTTCCTCCAGGCGTTGGGTGGTGAGGGAGTGGTTGTGGTGGAGGCCCAGGACCTGCATGTCCTCGGCAGAGTGGGAGGGGAAGTTGAAATGTTCGGCCACAAGTTGATGGGGCTGATTGATGCGGGTGTCCCGGAGATGTTCTCTAAAGCACTCTGCGAGAAGGCTTCCAGTCTCCCCAGTGTAAAGGAGACCGCATCGGGAGCAACGGATTCAATAAATGACATTGGTGGATGTGCAGGTAAAACTTTGATGGATGTGGAAGGCTCCTTTGGGATCTTGGATGGAGATGAGGGAGGAGGTGTGGGCGCAGGCTTTGCAATTCCTGTGGTGGCAGAGGAAGGTGCCAGGACAGGAAGGTGGGTTGTTGTGGGGCATGGACCTGACCAGATAGTCATGGAGGGAACGGCCTTTGCAGAAATCAGATGGGGTGGGGAGGGAAACATATCGGGTGGTGGGATCTGTTTGTAGGTGGTGGAAATGTCGGCAGATGATATGGATTATGCGGAAGTTGGTAGGGTGGAAGGTGAGGACCAAGGAGGTTCTGTCCTTGTTGAGGTTTGAGGGGTGGGGTTTGAGGGCAGAGGTGTGGAATGTGGATGAGATACGTTTGAGGGCATCTTTAACCATGTTGGAAGGGAAATTAAAGAAGGAGGTCATGTGGTTTGTTCTGTGGTGGAACTAGTGCTCCTGGGAGCAGATATGGCAGAGGCAGAGGAATTAGGAAGAGAGGATAGCATTTTTGCAGGAGGTAGGGTAGAAAAAGGTGTAATCCAGGTAGCTGTGGGAGTCGGTGGGTTTGTAAAAATGTCAGTGTTACGTCGGTCATCCTTGATGGAGATGAAGAGGTCCAGGAAGGGGAGGGAGGTGTCAGAGATGGTCCAGGTAAATTTAAGGTCAGGGTGGAATGTGTTGGTGAAGTTGATGAACTGCTCAACCTCCTCACGAGAGCATGAGGAGGTGCCAATGCAGTCATCAATGTAGCGGAGGAAGAGGTGGGGAGTGGTGCCAGTGTAACTACGGAAGATGGACTGTTCTATGTAGCCAACAAAGAGACAGGCATAGCTGGGGCCCATGTGGATACCCATGGCTACCCCTTTCGTTGGAAGAAAGTGGAAGGATTCGAAGGAGAAATAGTGAAGGAGAAGGACCAGTTCAGCCAACCGAATGAGAGTGTCGGTCGAAGGGTACTGGTGTGGATGTTGGGAGAGGAAGAAACAGAGGGTTTGGAGGCCCTAGTCATGGTGGATGAAGGTGTAGATGAATTGGATATCCATGGTGAAGATGAGGCGTTGGGGACCGGGCAGGAGGTAGAGGGCATGGATGGTGTCTCAAACATATGTAGGGAGTTCCTGGACGAGGGAGGATAGGACGGTATCGAGGTAGGTGGAGATGAGTTCGCTGGGGCAGGAGCTGGCTGAGACAATGGGTCAGCCGGGGTGGTCAGGCTTGTGGATCTTGGGAAGGAGGTAGAATTGTGCGGTGTGGGGTTCCCAAACTATGAGATTGGAAGCTGTGGGTGGGTGATGAGGTTGTGTATGGTCTGGAAGATGATGGTTGGTGATGAGGGGTGAGGTCATGGTCAAGGGGTGGTAGGAGGATGTGTCTTCAAGTTGGCACCTGGTTTCAGTGGTGAAGAGGTCAGTGTGCCAAATTACCACTTTATTTCTCAGTTTGTGGATTGAGAAAAGTTCCATATTGACTGTGATTCTTTTTCTGCACCCATTTACAGCTGCCTCTCTCTTCTGTTCCAGTTTTTATAAAATTCCAATAGGGGGCATTTTTTTTCTATTTCCACAAGTATTTCCAACAAAATTATTATTTTCTTCGCAAATCTATTCCTGAATTTGTCCAGTTAAGAAGCCTGGTTTCTAAAAGCCAGCTAATTCTACCTCTTTTCTCATGATAGGCTTCCTCAATTATAATTTTCCTGATCCCAGCAAGGGCAGAAACATAATTATTTTGGTCCACTGGTTTCCTGTGCTCAGGGTCCCCATGTTTCTTTTAATTTGCCACCTAGCTTAATTTCCCTTAACTTTCTAATTTTCACTGTTCTCGACATGCTGCCTATTTCACAGCCTGGATTTGCTGCTTTAATGCAGTGTGAAGCCATCACATACTCAACAGGAATTCATACAAAAGTTTTTCACTGAAGAGATAACAGGTTTGTGGAGTGTGCACAGCAGAAGGTCCATTGAAACGGGGATTATAAATAAGGATCATTAAAATCACTTCTCATTGCTAATTAAAAATCATGCTTTCTTTTCAAAGCTCTTCTTCATTGAAAAGGAGATAAAAATCAAAAGATAAAATAAAACCTTAAAACTTGGCAAAATTCATAAAAAAATGTGAATTAAAATGATTGACATTTCTCAGGTTCTGTGAAAAAAGGCTTTGAAAAGATAGACTTAAGCTAAATGACAACTCTGTTCCAGTGAAGCTCAGCGTAAGTATAAGAAATTCACCTTATCTTTCAATTAAGCATATTATATCCTTCAAGCCTGATGATTGAATGTAATAATTTCAGACCACAATCTCTGAGTCAATTTTGTTTCCCTCACAATGCAGGATCCTTTTTTTCCTTACTCTTTTGCTTGCAGCCAACGACATATCTGCTCTCAATTTCCTGCATCACCATTTTGTTCAGTCCCAGAAAACTTCCAAATTAGTCATTCAATTTCTCCAATCCTTTACAATACAGGTCTCTTCTTCCTTGACTCAAGTAATCTTTGTTAAAAATATAGCTTTTCAACATTTCCCAGTTATGACAAATGGTCATAGGCCTGAAATGCTAACTGTGTCTCTTTCCAAAGATTCTACCAACACCTGCAAAGTATTTCAATCATTTTCTGCTTTTACACAATATTATTGGAATGATTCATAAGCAACAAATGAAGATCAGCTTTATTTCTTTACACAAACCCTGGAAAAACTGCTTTAGCTTTTTTAACAAAAATGAAGAACTTTGCTGCACATTTCTTCTCTCAATGTTGTTCACTTGCATTTTGTGCTCAATGTTGTTTTCACAATATTTTAATGAGGTCTTATTTAAATATCATCAGTTTAGATACAGCATATTATTGTCTCTAGGTTGAAAGGAACGAGGGGCTCTGGTGGTGCAGTGGTAAAGTCCTTACCTCTCAGTCAGGAGAACTAGGTTTAAGTCCCACCTACTCTAGTGGTGAGAAATAACATCGCTTGAGGAAAACATTTGAAAGGAATTTGTGAGGAATCTTGTGGTGTGTAGCTAACTCCTTGCTTTTGAACCACATAACCTATATCCAAATCCCACCTGATCTGGAGGTCTGAGAACACAATTGAGCAGATAGATTTAAAATATCTGTAAGGAATTAGTGAAGTAGGTACTGCTAAGGTGTTGAAGACAGTGGTTAGCACTGCTGCCTCACAGCGCCTGAGACCTGGGTTCAATTCCTGCCTCAGGCGACTGACTGTGTGGAGTTTGCACATTCTCCCTGTGTCTGCGTGGGTTTCCTCCGGGTGCTCTGGTTTCCTCCCACAGTCCAAAGATGTGCAGGTCAGGTGAATTGGCCATGCTAAATTGCCCGTAGTGTTAGGTAAGGGGTAAATGTAGGGGTATGGGTGGGTTGCGCTTCGGTGGGTCGGTGTGGACTTGTTGGGCCGAAGGGCCTGTTTCCACACTGTAATGTAATCTAATAATAGTGTCCAGTATATTCACTTCAATATCAATCTAGGTTTTACTCAAAGTAGTTCTAGTCTGGCTTTGGGGGAAGGAAAAGTGTAGAGTTTTGTGACAGGCTTGTCCTTTAGATTAGATTACTTACAGTGTGGAAACAGGCCCTTTGGCCCAACAAGTCCACACTGACCCTCCGAAAAGGAGCCCACCCAGACCCATTCCCCTACACCCAACACAATGGACAATTTAGCATGGCCAATTCACCTGACCTGCACATCTTTGGACTGTGGGAGGAAACTGGAGCACCTGGAGGAAACCCATGCAGACATGGGGAGAATGTGCAAACTCCACACAGACAGTTGCCCGAGGCTGGAATCGAATGCGGGTTTCTGGTGCTGTGACGCAGCAGTGCTAACCACTGTGCTAGCCTAACTGTGCCAGCCTCCCAGCAGTTCATCTTTCAAAATGACAAGAGCGAAATCATTCAACAATGTGTATATTGGCTAATTGGTCTGAGATTTAGAAGTGCTGCAATGAATTTTCAGAAACAAAGAATTTACCTTCACCTAGTACCTTGCCCACATGCTCAGGTTCCCCAAAGCAATTCACTCAAATTCTTTGTGATGCTGGTTATGCAGTCAGGCCTGGCAGCCAAGAGTTTGCAGACAAAATCATCCCATGAAAATTGGATAAATAACCAATTCCAGGGAGTTGAACAGATAATCTAGCCTGGCATTTAGATGTAGTTATGAGGACGGGCTGCACTGATGGCATAAGATGTTAAGCTCAAGACCCACCTGCTTAAGATAATGGGAAAGATACCATCTGATGAAGGAGCAGCACTCCAAAAGCGAGTGCTTCCAAATAAACCTGCTGGACTATAATCTGGCGTTGTGTGATTTTTAACTTTGTACACCCCAGTCCAACACAGGTACCTCCAAATCGGGAAAGATACGATGGCATTATTTGAAGACAGCAGGAGTTCTCCCAGTGTTCTGGCTGATACGCAGAGGTAGTGAGAAGCACTTCCTTTCTCTTGAACATCCAGGTATTCTTGAAGTGTAAAGTAAAGAAAAATTATCCTATCTGGGTCCAACTATTTGTCTAATGCCAAGATAAAATGTTACGTCTAAGGGAAAAGCTGCAATATTATTTTTAGTAAGGAAAGCATTGAAGTGTGGCCTACACTATCATTTGGAAGTCTTCAGTACATCAGTAGGCTGTTTTCAGTTGTGTGCCAGGCTTGGACTGAACAACTCACACTTCTGAATAGTTAAGATGTATAATTATCCCGGTGCAAAATCAAAAACATTTATTGCACAAACAGATAACTTCCGACCAATTCTGGGCAGGTGACGTCCTAGTGGTAGCGTTACCACGCTTTTAGACACCCAAGTAATGTGCGAACAGCCTGAGTTCAAAGCTTGAATTAAATAAAAATATGTGGAATTAAGAGTTTAACGATTACCATGAAACCATTGTTGTAAAAACCCATCTTGTTCACTGATGTCCTGTAGGGAAGCAAACCGCTGCCTTGGTCTTCATGGTGGGGAAAAGCAGGAGGCTGGAGGAACACAACAAGCCTGGCAGCATCAAGAGGTGATTCAAACCTCACTCTAAGCAGTCATGTTAATTATCATGATTATGATGGCTGAGTGATTAAAGTATGGAATTTCAAACCCAGTGGGGTTTACGTGTGCAGGCTTGGCCTGTGCTTACAGTGACTCTATGTTGAATCTAATTTGATCATTCGAACTAATGAATTCACTAGGGCTCTTGTGAATCAATGGTTGTATTCTGACCTCGAAATCAGAAGGTCCAGGTTTAAGTCCCACCTGTCCTGTGTCATAATGTATCTGACCAAGTTGATTTTTGTTTTAAATACATAAAACTGGTAATTGTGCAGCAGATTTCCATTTCACCATCATTGACAAAGATAAAAAGGAGGATAGAAGGAGTGCATCATCATCTGCTCACAATATTTTGATTAAATTTTGAAAGTTTCATTCGTGAGTTTCCATAGAAACTACTTGACCATCTCTTTTGATATCTTGTTTTCTTTATTAGAAAGTACCATCTGATTAAACTGTTATAACTTATTATTAAAAAGAAGATTGGATTGCTTATTTTTATTCAAAGAGAAAAAAAGAGGAATAGTGACATCACTGAGCCCCAACCATTAGGTGGCAGTAGTTAGTTCCATAGCACAGAAAACAGACTGTGTTCTGGATGTAGGTTTGCATGCTGAGCTGGAAGGTTCATTTCCAGACGTTTCATCACCCTACTAGATAACATCTTCTGAAGATGTTACCTCGTAGGGTGATGAAAGATCTGGAAATGAACCTTCCAGCTCAGCAAGCAAATCTACATCCAGAACCTCAACCTGCACTACAAATCTTCTCAAAACTCACTCAGACTGTGTTGTGTTTTGAAGGGACAACTGGATCAATGCTTAAATCAAAGTATTGCTCCAAATGGGCAGTGAGATTCATCTAGGATTATCCCAGGAAAGACCAAGCACATAACTTTTTTGTTCATTTACAAGATGTGGGTGTCACTGGCATGACCAGCATTTATTGCCCGTCCTGAAGGTAATAGACAAAAAAAACTACAGATGCTGCAGGAACACGGCAGGTCAGGCAGCATGAGGAGGTGTCATCCCTGAACAGGTTGATTTAGGAAAAACATATCGAGGCCAGTGGTGATACATCTGACCTCATTGAGATTACAAGTTTGACTCATCTCTCCATCCAAAACTGCTTGATATTATCAAATAGGGTGGACTCTAATGCTGTCTTTATCAACACATAAAGAACAACTACAGGATATAACACTGTCCACCTCAATGACTCCCTGTGACAAAACATTCCTTGCTTCAACAGCAATTTTTATGAAAAATGGCTTATATAAGCTAAAAAGCCAACTGTCAGATGTAAAAGTCTTCCCAATTAAAAAACTAAAAATTAAAAATTTAAATCTTCCTGTGGAAACACAATTTTTTTGCCACTATTTATAATTATGCTTCATCTTTGACAATATCTTAACAAATCAGCACAGTCTTCAAAGTGAACCCAAAACTTCGCAGAGTATTTTAACTGATCTCAATCAATAATTTTTGCTTCTTTACTTGTGTACTCGATGTCACAATCTTTAAAACTCAAAATGTTTCAGGGTTTTTATAGCTATTTGTTTACACTTAGGGAGTCCACTTCAGTCCAAGAGAAAATTACTTCTGACAAGTTTACCAATTGACAAAAAAACCTGTGAATTCATCGATGGAGATTTATAAAGTGAAACAATTGAAAATGTCTAATTAAAAATGGATTCAGGATTTTGATGAGCCAATACGAGATAAAAAAGTCCAGAAGGAAGATGAGGAAAGAAAGAGAGGCAACAGAGGAGGGGGAGTGGCATTTTTGATAAGGGATAGCATTACAGCTGTGCTGAGGGAGGATATTGCCGGAAATACATCCAGGGAAGATATTTGGGTGTAACTGAGAAATAAGAAAGGGATGATCACATTATTGGGATTGTATTCCAATAGTCAGAGGGAAATTGAGAAACAAACTTGGAAGGAGGTCTCAGCTATCTGTAAGAATAATAGGGTAGTTATGGTCGGGGATTTTAACTTTCCAAATATCAACTGGGACTGTTAAAGGTTTAGATGGAAAGGAATTTCTTAAGAGTGTACAAGACAATTTTCAGATTCAGTATGTGGATGTACCTACTAGAGAAGGTGCAAAACTTGACTTTCTGTTGGGAAATAAGGCAGGGCAGGTGACTGAGGTGTCAGTGAGGGAGCACTTTGGGGCCAGTGACCATAATTCTATTCGATTTAAAATCGTGATGGAAAAGGATAGACCAGATCTAAGAGTTGAAGTTCTAAATTGGAGAAAGGCCAATTTTGACGGTATTAGACAGGCACTTTTGAAAGCTGATTGGAGGCAGATATTCGCAGGTAAAGGGACGGCTGGAAAATGGGAAGCCTTCAGAAATGAGATAACAAGAATCCAGAGAAAGTATATTCCTGTCAGGGTGAAAGGGAAGCCTGGTAGATATAGGGAATGCTGGATGACTAAAGAAATTGATTGTTTGGTTAAGAAAAAGAAGGAAGCCTATGTCAGGTACAGACAGGATAGATTGAGTGAATCCTTAGAAAAGTATAAAGGAAGTAGGAGTATACTTAAGAGGGAAATCAGGCGGGCAAAATGGGGACATGAGATAGCTTTGGCAAATAGAATTAAAGAGAATCCAAAGGGTTTTTACAAATATATTAAGGACAGAAGGGTAACTAGGGAGAGAATAGGACCCCTCAAAGATCAGCAAGGCAGCCTTTGTGTGGAGCCACATAAAATGGGGGAGATACTAAATGAATATTTTGCATCAGTATTTACTGTGGAAAAGGATATGGAAGATATAGACTGTAGGGAAATAGATGGTGACATCTTGTAAAATGTCCAGATTACAGAGGAGGAAGTGCTGGATGTCTTGAAACAGTTAAAGGTGGATAAGTCCCCAGGACCTGATCAGGTGTACCCGAGAACTCTGGGAAGCTAGAGAAGTGATTGCTGTGTCTCTTGCTGAGATACTTGCATCATCGATAGTCACAGGTGAAGTGCCGGAAAACTGGAGGTTGGCAAACGTGGTGCCACTGTTTAAGAAGGGTGGTAAAGACAAGCCAGTGAGCCTGACCTCGATGGTGGGCTAGTTGTTGGAGGGAATCCTGAGGGACAGGATGTACATGTATTTGGAAAGGCAAGGACTGATTCGGGATAATCAACATGGCTTTGTGCGTGGGAAATCATGTCTCACAAACTTGATTGAGGTTTTTGATGAAGTAACAAAGAAGATTGATTAGGGCGGAGCAGTAGATGTGATCTATATGGACTTCAGTAAGGCGTTTGAAAAGGTTCCCCATGGGAGACTGATTAGCAAGGTTAGATCTCATGGAATATAGGAAGAACTAGCCATTTGGATATAGAACTGGCTCAAAGGTAGAAGACAGAAGGTGGTGGTGGAGGGTTGTGAACAGTGGAGTGCCACAAGGATCGGCGCTGGGTCCACTACTTTTTGTCACTTACATAAATAATTTGGATGCAAGCATAAGAGGTACAGTTAGTAAGTTTGCAGATGATACCAAAATTGGAGGTGTATTGGACAGCGAAGAGGGTTAGCTCAGATTACAACAGGATATGGACCATATGGGCCAATGGGCTGAGAAGTGGCAGATGGCGATTAATTCAGATAAATGCAAGGTGCTGCATTTTGGGAAAACAAATCTTAGCAGGACTTATACAATCAATGGTAAGCTCCTAGGGAGTGTTGCTGAACAAAGAGACCTTGGAGTGCAGGTTCAAAGCTCCTTGAAAGTGGAGTCGCAGGTAGATAGGATAGTGAAGAAGGTGTTTGGTATGTTTTCCTTTATTGGTCAGAAGTATTGAGTACAGGAGTTGGGAGGTCATGTTGCAGCTGTACAGGACATTGGTTGTTGGAATATTGCGTGCAATTCTGTCTCCTTCCTATTGGAAAGATGTTGTGAAACTTGAAAGGGTTCAGAAAAGATTTACAAGGATGTTGCCAGGGTTGGAGGATCTGAGCTACAGGGAGAGGCTGAACAGGCTGGGGCTGCTTTCCCTGGAGCGTCAGAGGCTGAGGGGTGACCTTGTCGAGGTTTACAAAATTATGAGGGGCATGGATAGGATAAATAGGCAAAGTATTTTCCCTGGGGTCGGGGAGTCCAGAAGTAAAGGGTATATGTTTAGGGTGAGAGGGGAAAGATATAAAAGAGACCTAAGGGGCAACTTTTTCATGCAGAGGGTGGTACGTGTATGGAATGAGTAGCCGGAGGATGTGGTGGAGGCTGGTACAATTGCAACATTTAAGAGGCATTTGGATGGGTATATGAATAGGAAGGGTTTGGAGGGATATGGGCCGGGTGCTGGCAGGTAAGACGAGATTGGGTTGGGATACCTGGTCGGCATGGTCAGGTTGGACCAAAAGGTCTGTTTCTGTGCTGTACATCTCTATGACTCTAAGAGCAGGTAGCTGAATCAAGCTAATCTCAAAAGGACAGGCTTGTTGAGCTTAATTATCGTTAATTGCAATGCATTTTCCTCTTGCTAAAAATCCTGGTGTACTCAATGAGAAACTGAATAGTTAATCTAAAACCAATACAAATATGTCTTAACTTCAAAACCAATCCATACATCAAATGCGCTGGATAATAAACTATTGACTAAAGTAAATAGGGGTTGCAATTATAAAAGAAATGTTAGCAGTTTCCATCAGAAAAGGGTATAAAAAGCTAATCAAAGCGCACATACAATAATGCAATGCATCCACATTAGTGAGATTGATGACTAATAGTCAATTAATTTTGTAAATTAGAAGTGCAATTGATCGCATTTAATTGGCACAACAGGAGTTAGCATTGGTGTAACAAGATTAAATGTAACTAATATCATGCTGTGACATGCAAATACAATACACATATTTGATATGATTTAAGTTGAACAAAGGATTTATTTGCATACTCTCATTCAATTCTAATTCACCTTTAAAATCTTGTTAAGTCAAATAGGCTGTCATTTATTATTCATAAATTTCAGGATTAATTTAGATATCTCTCAAATATCTGAAAAACAGGACTCCTTGTACATTTTTGACAAGATTCTCACCAAAATATAATATAGTTATTTTTGGATGTTTTTGACTTTTCTAATGTTTTACTTTTTTAAAGATGGTGTTTAAATTGCTGGTATTGAAATCTAATCTAGCTGAAGTTCTCCTTAGTTAAATCTTTGTGATAGTGTCTTATTTTCCTGCATTGCAACTTTTCCATAGAATCCCTACAGTGTGAAAACTGAACATTTGACTCAACAAGTCCACACCAACTCTCCAAAGAGCATCCCACCCATATTCACCCTGCATCCCCCAATCGCCAATCCACCCAACCTTCACATCCCTGGACACTATGGGAAATGTAACATGGCCAATCCACCTAACCTGCATGTCTTTGGACTGTGGGAGGAAACTGGAATACCTGAAGGAAACCATGCAGACGGGGGAGAATGTGCAAATTGCACGCAGACAGTGGCCCAAGGCTGGAATTGACCCTGGGTCCCTGGGTCCCTGGGACTGTGAGGGAGCACTGACAACTACTGAGTCATCATACTGCTCCTAATTGATTTAATGTAATAGTCATTGCTAAAACTAAATTGTGAATTTAAATGCATCTAAAACTCATTGTTGTTTGTGACATAAGGTTTGTTTTGTTGTTTGTGACATAAGGTTTGTGAGTTAATGTATATATATATATATATATTTAATTTTTTTCATTTCAGATTTTGAACAAGTGGTTAATGGGTTTATGCATGTCTGAAGGGTTTAATGATAAATTTGTAAGCATTTTTGTCACCACAATAAGTTCTTTTAAAACACTGTACTACACAAAGATATCCTGGAGTTTAATGAGATTTTGTTTATACTGGGAGAGTTTATGAAGTGTAGAGTATATGCATAAGACTTTTAGATAGAAGATTCTATAACATTTGGGGTTCCAGGAAAACACCCATAGCTTGGAAGAAAGCTTCTGGATTTCAGTTGGACAGTTTTGCAGAGGCTTTAGCCAATAATGGATATGTAAATCAGTTGCTCTTGAGCGAGGGAAATAGTTTAAGACTGTTAAGAGGTTACCTCAGCATAACACATTTAGTTTACAAGGTCCTGAACAGGATCTTTGATTTTAACTTTGAAGGAGTTGTGAGAAGCTGAGAAAGTTTAAGTTCAGTTGTATCGATGCTCCAGGAATAGACTAACAGATTCGAACTTGGGGAATTGAATCATAGTTAAACTAAGCCACATAGATTTGAAAGAGAAGGAAGGTTTCTGTTGGCATGAGTAACCTGGAGGATTGTATTGCAATTAATGGAACTATATTTTTCTACGTGTTTCAAAATCTTTAAATTTAAGTTTTATGCAAATACATTGGTGTATGCTATTTTATCTTCAGTACTTATTTGCATAATAGAGTTGCATTCTATTGCTAAACCCAAATCTGCAGCATTACATATTTGTGTTTGAGTGACAAGTTACTTTATTGAAACAAAACAAAGAAAAATTTATCAAGCCATGTCTCAGCCTGGATCTGTATTAGCTGAGTGCATTACGTATGAGTAAAATGTTTTAGAAACCTCAAATTGAACTTTTTTTGACGTGGCTTGCATTTGTCTTTCTTTATTCAATGAATTTAACATTAGAATTTAGACCAGGGGAAGAAAGAGGAATTGGGATCATTTCTGGAGCCATGTTTTTTTAAATATACCAATATGAAACAGATTGCCTTTGGAATGAGAATGCTGTTTTTTCTTCAGTTGGGAGAGCTTTGAGTGGACAAAGTAAATGCTGAAAAGCATGATCTTCCTTCACATTAGAAGAATCAGGAATTGAATTTTCTTTGCTTGAGGAGAAAACTCATATCTTGAAAGGGTTTTGTTTTTACTTTGCAGAAGTCCTTACTGGCATTATGTTAAAAAACAATGCTCCTTCTGACAAAGGGAGATAACTCAGAACAATTAGCAAACAGGTTACTTCAATGCCAAGGTTTTTTATTGAAAACTCCAGACCAGAAGTGTTTTGGGTAGAACACTGCAGGGTTATTTGAAGCCAAGGAAAGTTGGATCTCTATTGTGAGACTAATTAAAAGAAATGGTCCATCAAACTTTCAAGACCATGAATTGAAACTAACAGTTAATTCAGACCTGTAGTAAATGTAATAAAACTATGATATGAACATGATAGAAAAGGGGATGTGTGAGTACTATATAGTGACAGTGTACAGATAAATGAGATTGTATTTTTGCTGTGTGTTTTGAAATTTTTCAAATTATGGTTTGCATAAATAGCTTGGTTTAGTTTATTTGATGTTATCTTCTTTCAATTCCTTAATAAACTTCTGTTCATTGGTAAAACCAGAAATGCAGCATAGTGTATTTGTATTACAGTGAAAGTCCACAACTTTCAATAAAAACAAAAAATGATTTATCAAGTTATATTTCAGTCTGGGATCTGACTCATCTTTCATAACATCATCTGGAATCACAACAACTTTTGCTAATTATCAAATGGCCTGACACCTAGAGCTGGATGAGTAGAATTATTGTCCAGTTAACTTCTGGGAAGACTGAAGTAATTGCTTTTGGTCCCGACCTTAAACACTATTCCCTGTTATTTCTGTCTTTTGATCCAGGTGCCCTCAGTATTTGCTCCATATACACCTCTTCCTTTGTCAGCAGCATTCAAAAAATCCTTGCCCAGTCTCTTCTGTTCCAAAGATGAATCTTTTAGCTTAAGATTGAGTTTCTCTCTCTGCACAGATGTTGGCAGACTTGTTGAGTTTTTCCCAGCCTTCTCAGTTTTTATTACTTCAGGTTTCCAGTACTTTGCTATTGTTTCCCATCTCCATTCTGAGATTATGCCAGTCTGTATTTAACCTTGGTGTTACATTTGATCCAGAGTTATCTTTCCAACCTCATATTTCTTCCAATCAGAGCTCCTTTGCAACATAACTGTTTCAATTATTCCTGGCTTATCGCTTACATTACACTCTCCATACAGTTAAGGTTGTCCAAAACTATGTAGCCATCTCTTTTTTGCCAAGACCCATCAATAACATTATGTTTGACCAATCTATCAGAGTTCTTTGAGAAGGTAACAAGGTGCACTTAATGAAGGAAAACGAGTTGATGTCATATACATGACATCAAATCTGAGTATAAATCCATTATGTAAAATAAAAACTCATGCTATAGGGGCCTCACATATTGGCATGGATAGAAACTTTGCTAGTCAACAGGAAGCGGAGAGTACTCATAAAAGTTTATTTTTCAGGTTGGCTAGATATAACATGTGGTGTGCAATGGTGAACAGTGATGGGATGGGAGGTATGGTTGCCAAATTGTTCATGATACAAATATAGGTATGAAAATAAGTTGTGAAGTGAACATAAAGAGACTACAAAAAATATGGACAGGTTAATGAGTGTGCAAAAATATGGCAAATTGAGTTAACATGGTAAATTATTAAATTACCCATTCTGGCAGGTAGAATTTTTGTAAAGCATATTATTTAGATGATATGAGATTACAGATGGACTCATAGATGTCTACACTACAGGAAGCTACTTGGCCCATCATGTCTACATTGGTCAATACAGATCTAACTACACTGGCACCATTTTCAAGCTTTGGCCTATAGCTGTAGAGTTTTATGATGACAAAAGTGAACATCTAAATACTGTGTAAATATGATGAACATTTCAGGAAATGAGTTCTGACTTCCCCCATGCTCAGCGAAAAAATAACTCTCAACTCTTCTCTTAGCTTTAATCTATACACCTTGGTTTGGAAGGAAGAAGTTGCATCCTATCCTTGCCACTCATTATCTTACACACCTCTTCACATTTCTTCTCAATCTTTGCTGCTCAATTCCAACATAAATTCTTTATTTTGCTGTTCCATGCCTCAGCTTTTGGCAGCAGATATCCCATATGCCTTCTTTACCACATTATCGACAAACCCTGATATCATTAATGATCTGTGAATACATAAGAAACAAACAACAGGCAAAAGTAGACATTGGGCCACTTCAAACAAATGCTGGAAGCCTAGTGATGGGAGATAAGGAAATAGCTGGAGAACTTAAGTACTTTGCATCAGTCTTCACAGTGGAAGACATGAGTAATAGCCCAACAATTAAAGGGAGTCAGGGGGCTGAGTTGAGTGTGGTTGCCATTACAAAAGAGAAAGTGCTAGAAAAGCTAAAAGGTCTTAAAATTGATAAATCTCCTGGCCCCGATGGGCTACATCCTAGAGTTCTGAGGGAGGTGGCTGAGGAAATAGCAGAGGCGTTGGTTGAGATCTTTCAAAAGTCACTGGATTCAGGGAAAGTCCCGGATGATTGGAAGATCGCTGTTGTAACCCCCTTGTTCAAGAAAGGATCAAGACAAAAGATGGAAAATTATAGGCCAATTAGCCTAACCTCAGTTGTTGGTAAAATTCTAGAATCCATCATGAAGGATGAGGTTTCTAAATTCTTGGAAGAGCAGGGTCGGATTAGAACAAGTCAACATGGATTTAGTAAGGGGAGGTCGTGCCTGACAAACCTGTTGGAGTTCTTTGAAGAGGTGACAAGTAGGTTAGAACGGGGAAACCCAGTGGATGTGGTCTATCTAGACTTCCGAAAGGCCTTTGATAAGGTGCCACCCGGGAGGCTGCTGGGCAAGGTGAGGGCCCATGGTGTTCGAGGTAAGCTACTAGTATGGATTGAGGATTGGCTGTCTGACAGAAGGCAGAGAGTTGGGATAAAAGGTTCTTTTTCAGAATGGCAGCCGGTGACGAGCGGTGTCCCGCAGGGTTCAGTGTTGGGGCTGCAGCTGTTCACGTTATATATTAATGATCTGGATGAAGGGACTGGGGGCATTCTAGCGAAGTTTGCCGATGATACGAAGTTAGGTGGACAGGCAGGTAGTACTGAGGAAGTGGGGAGGCTGCAGAAGGATCTAGACAGTTTGGGAGAGTAGTCCAGGAAATGGCTGATGGAATTCAATGTGAGCAAATGAAAGGTCTTGCACTTTGGAAAAAAAGAATACAAGCATGGATTACTTTCTAAACGGTGAGAAAATTCATAAAACCAAAGTACAAAGGGATCTGGGAGCACTAGTCGAGGATTCTCGAAAGATAAACATGCAGGTTGAGTCCGTGATTAAGAAAGCGAATGCAATGTTGTCATTTATCTCAAGAGGGTTGGAATATAAAAGCACCGTTGTGCCGCTGAGACTTTATAAAGCTCTGGTTAGGCCCCATTTGGAGTACGGTGTCCAGTTTTGGTCCCCACACCTCAGGAAGGACATACTGGCACTGCAGCGTGTCCAGCGGAGATTCACATGGATGATCCCTGGAATGGTAGGTCTAACATACAAGGAATGGCTGAGGATCCTGGGATTGTATTCATTGGAGTTTAGAAGATTAAGGGGATATCTAATAGAAACTTACAAGATAATACAAGGCTTGGAAAGGGTGGACGTTAGGAAACTGTTTCCGTTAGGCGAGGAGACTAGGACCTGTGGACACAGCCTTAGAATTAGAGGGGGTAAATTCAGAACAGAAATGCGGAGACATTTCTTCAGCCAGAGAGTGGTGGGCCTGTAGAATTCATTGCCGCGGAGTGCATTGGAGGCCGGGACGCTAAATGTCTTCAAGGCAGAGATTGATAAATTCTTGATGTCACAAGGAATTCAGGGCTACAGGGAGAATGCTGGTAAGTGGAGTTGAAATGCCCATCAGCCATGATTAAATGGTGGAGTGGACTCCTTATGGTCTTAATATGCACACCAAGGTTCATCTGATCTTCAGCACCTTCCTACTACTCCTAGCGTAGTCCCTTGTGTTTTTGGACCTTCTGAAGTGCTGACATTTCGAGTCTAACTGACCCTTTGTCAAAGCTCTTTCCTCTCCTTACAGATGTTGCCAGACCTGCTGAGATTTTCCAGCATTCTCTCTTTTGGTTTCAGATTCCAGCATCCGCAGTAATTTGCTTTTATTTGCATCAAGGCATCTTTTTAAGGGGTTCTAAGGAAGGGTCACTTGACCTGAAATGTTAACGCTGATTTCTCTCCAAAATGCTGTCAAACTTGCTGAGTTTTTCCAGTAAAGTTTGTTTTTCTTTTACCATTTTAAAATACTGGTTGAAATTCAGGGATGAATGAAAATTTCAGCTGACTTGCTTTTGTTTGTCCTCAACATGGTGTTGCTTAATATTATTCAAATTATCACAGTGTGTTCATTTGGACTACCCTTCTGTTCTAATCTAAATAAAAATTGGGAACAATGCCATTCATCTGTACATGCAATAAAGACATCACTGAATATTTTTCTTTCCAAAATTAATAATAGCAGACATGAATCCCAAGAGAAAATAGAGTTTTGCGGTTATATTTGAATAATAGAACTCAAATCACATTTGTAAACACTGTGAACAGCTGAGCATAATTCTTGAATTGTAATGCATATTAGTAGCTACAATCTGTGCTTTAGTAATAAATCAAGTGCAAAGCTTTAAAGTTAATAGCATTTCATGATAACAAATAGCATTGAAGTACAAAAGGCATCAACTTTTTATTATCTGTAAATGGACATTACACAGCATAGGTACATTATTACATTATACTACACTCTTCCGATCTGAGTGTTAAATCAATGAATAGAAGATTAGGTTTTAAACTCTACTGAAAATTTAATTTACCTTAAACAAATATAGTGAAATGGTTTGTTTTCTTTGGAACACTTTGTGGTGACAAAGTAGTGAGGGAATGTGTTCAAAGCTGGAATTGGATCAAGCAGGAACTCCCTATTCTTTTATTCATCTTCTAAGAAAAGCTAATCCCTTCTCTCAGCAACCATTCACCTTTCCCACTCTAAAACAAATACCAAAGCATTTGCCAACATCCATTATTAGACACATCATTCCAAGGAGGCTGGCAAGAACAGTTTAATTGTTTCCATTAGGAAGCCTCTGTTCCTAAAAAGTGTATCCACTTTCTTTCACCTCACAGCTTTGTTCACAAAGTAACAATGTTCCATGAGTTTGCATGGTGTATAGAAAAAAATTCTTAAAAAAGTTTATCCTACTGTACAACAGCTATAAGTAGGTTTAAGACAACAATTAATGCAATATGGATAGTGAAAACAAGGCTTGTAGATTTGTGAATTGCTGAAGTTTTGTAAAAATGCTGAAAAGTAGAAAGATGATTGCATTCTTTGGAAGGGTGGGTATTGTGTGGATACTTATGCTTCTACTAAATCAACTGGTTAAATATTTTAAGTGATTTAAGACTGTCCAACTGTCCTACTATTAAAGCAGTGCTTAAAATAAAAGCTAGCAATTCTCACTGTTTGTAACAGTCATGACTTGATGTAGATCATCTGAGAAAGTATCAAGTTGTATTCTATGATTTGGAGTTTCTTTTGACTTTTTCCTTCCCAAAACAAATAAAATGTGAATAGTCCAGTGCTTAAGGGCAAGCACAGTGGTTCAGCAGTTAGCACTGTTGCTCACAGCACCAGCGACCTGCGTTCAATCCCAATCTCGGGTGATTGTGAATGTTCCCTGTGTCTGCATGGGTTTCCTCTGGGTGCTCCGGTTTCCAAAGATGTGCAGGGTAGGTGAATTGATCATGTTAAATTGCCCAGAGTGTTCAGAGATGTATAGGTTAGGTGCAGATGTCAGGGGTAAATATAGAGGAATGGGTCTGGGTGAGTTACTCTTCGGAGGGTCGGTGTGGACTTGTTGGGCTGAAAGGGTTGTTTCCACACTGTAGGGATTCTATGATTTTTTTTCCATAAAGATAGTGCTCATGTAATGTTGCGAATACCGGTAACATTTTAGTTGCAACTGTCTACATATCATTCAAAATTTATTAGTGTCATTTTGATTTACCTTTATGAGAATTTTTTTTTCCAGTGAAACTTAATAACCCTAAAACAAATCCAATGACTCTCCATATATTTATCAAATCTAAATGATTGCTCAGATCACCTGTCTTCTTCCCACCTGTGAACTTGCGAAGACAACTCTGTCATTTCAAATGAGGTTATTAGCCTAAACTCTGACATGGGCTCAAGACATGTTTGCGGTTTTCAATTTGGACAGAATGTATTCTTGATAAGCTCAACGGACTACCAATTTTCTGCCAGCAATTTTTAAAAAGGCCCTTTTCATGTGAGGTGGTGCCGAAGATAAGGATCAGAGAGCTGACAGAACCATTTATTCAACTTTTAAACTGAGCAAACATGAAGAGTTACAGAATTTTCAACTCTAAATAACATAATCATATTCATACCAATATTCCTTCTTGAAATTAGAAAGACGAAAAGGAATTACTGGAAATGTATTGACTGAGCCTAAGTAAGATACTGAATTTTGTAAAGTTTATCCCTTTAAATTGTAGAACAATTTTATGTGGCAGCATCAAAATACAATTGGAGGAAATTATTCATCTTGGATTACTACTCTTATGTTCTTTAATTCAAATTTGATTCAGTTCATCAATCCCTCATTGCACAGTCTGCTCCCCAGTCAAAAGGGCAAACAAATATTGTGTTGAATATTCTTTTGGCCGAACAAAAATGAAAATGCAAATCATTGTCCATTAAAATGACTGTTTTTGCATGAATGAAATTAAAATGTTAACTGTTTCTTATAAAGGATAAAAGCTAAAACATGAGACAAAGAAATTAGCCTCACAATTGAATATAATTTCCAGAATTAAAACTGCGGTGGTGACAAATAACTATGAAGAGAAACAATTCAATTCAACATTGATCATTCCATTAATACTAATTTTATATTTGATACTGATTTATCTGAAGAAAGATAAGTGGAGTTAAGAAACAAATCAACTCTGATCTTATTAATGTGGTGAAACAGATTAAAGGGAATAAATGGTTTTCTCCTGTTATTATCGTGTTCATCAAAGTCTAACAACAATAGAGTTTTCTAATAGAACACTATCCACCAACCCCCTCAAATAATGCAATGATTTTAATAACAACATATTCAATTGCTTCATCAGAACCACAATGGTACAAATCTTATTGCACAGGGCTGAATCATGTCACGTGAACAATGTCAGCAATGCCCAGCAAATCACTCAGGATAAGTGCGACCCAGATGTCATCCTTGCTGTGGGATGTAATAGTTCACTCACTGGCGTGTTAAGGATTTGCAAGTTGACAGTTAACATTTTTGACTGCATTATGAAAGTGCATTCTTCAGTCATCAGGTCAGGGTTCGTCCTGAGCCAGGAGCTTCAGACACAAAGCCTGGATTACTGCCCAATGTGCCATAAACTTTTATAGAAGCTATTCTCTGCCTCTACTAGCAACCACTCTGAAGCAAGACAGCACCCCTAATGGTTACATCGAAATGCAGAGCTGAAAGTGTTATCTGGAGTAGCACATTTCTAAAGTCCCTCAATAACTGTTTCCTCTCATCTGAATGTATGATCACTGGCAGCTCGATTCTCCATTGATCCAGGTATCTAAACAAAGAAGGGATGGTCAGTAATGAAAAAAGACATTGAGAGAGGCACAAGTAGAAAGGGAGGTAGAAGAGAAAGGGATTGTGTGGAAAAAGAAAGAATCTAGACTTAAGAGTAAATGTGAAGGTGAAATGTGGTCTGACTTATTACAGGCAGCACCATGCACGATCCACCAGTTCACCAAAACAGATAAACTAAAATCTAGGACACTGACATATGGAAAATAACCTGTACTATCATACAACTATACAGTCTTAGAAATAATCTTTGAATGTCACATATCTGAGTAAATTAAAAGGGCTTTTTAGACTGTTCAAATAAAAGGCTTTTAGATTATTGAAATTCTCAAGGTCTGGTTTTCTGAAAGAATATGATTATTCATACACTTGAAACAACAGGCACGATGAGGTGCAAGAAATCAATGGCCTTCAGCAACCTACTTATCCTCATTGAAAGTGGCACTTTAAACATCCGTAAATTAATGATTTCTGCCAAACTTGGGAGCACTTGATACAGGCAATGAATGTGAAAACAAAAATTGTTCCTGCTTTCAGCTTATAATTGGAAATGATAAACATGTTTCTTCTTCCTCATGCAGAAAGTCTGTGAAATTCAAAGCTCACTCTTTGCACTCACTGATGGAAGCTCAGCACATTTCCACTCGGGTGAGCCATTATTATTATTAGCAGGGTGCGTGATATTCATAAGCACCAGATGGACTGCAGAATCATTGAATCAATTCTCCATTGTACTCAACAAGGGGAATAAAATGTAGAGGTTAACTCATTAACAGAATTCCTTGTGACCCTGACTTGAAACAGCAAAACAACCATATTGTGATAGCTCCAGCTGTTCATGCAACTAGCAATGGGAGTACAAGTTCAATCAATTACAGTACACTCCACTGAAAATATCACAACCATTCATCAGATGCACAGAAGTTTCTCAAGTATCTTGAAAGAGATTAGTTGAGTTGACAAATACATTTCACTCATAATTTAACTGACTATATGTCACTATGTGGGATTTAAAATTCCAGTCATGTCACCACAGAAACACTTTGAGGAATTTTATTAGTTCTATAGAGTGACTGATATTATCGGGAATGGGGGCGTGGGGCGGGGTGAGAGAGGGGAGGTCAATATCTGATACATGAGTATTGAGTTGGTGTCTGACTCTTGCCTCCTCTGAGTGATTTTGTTATAGGCAGCCTCAAAACAAATGCGGCTTCATGCCCAACAACAGAGAGCTGGTTGATTAAGTCCCATTCAAGAGCCAACTTTAGACAAGAGTATGGAGCCCACTGTGATCTTAATGACAGCAGATGGGTCCTCAGGCTAGAGGCTGGTATGTAGCTGCCTGGCAATATGTGCCTCAGGGGAAGGAGGAGGAGGAAGGAACCATAGATGTTCCATTTAGTTCTCTTCCTCCAGGAAACACTTTGAACACCAGGCCACAACCACTGTCACAGGCCGCACTGTGAGAAGTTGGTAAAGGGTCTTGGGGTTGCCCTTCACAATGATAGCATTGCAGCTGTGACGTCCCTTAATTGCTCAGTTGTCATACTTTGCTTTTATGCTTCATGATCCACTGATCCTGAAGGATTTGTTGGATATTGCAGATGACTAGATTGGGTTGGGATATCTGGTTGGCCTGGATGGGTTGACCGAAGGGTCTTTTCCCATGCTGTACATCTCTATGACTCTATGACACTATTCAGCTCTATATAATAGATATGGAAGGCTGTTATGGTCCTGATGCGGAATTGAACACTTGCATATTTTTTAAAAAATTCATTCATGGGAAGTGGCTGTCATTGGCTGGGCCAGCATTTTGTGCCCATTACTAGTTGCCTTGGAGAAGGTGGTGGTGAACTACTTTCTTGAACATGCAGCCCATTTGGTGTTGATACACCCAAAATGTCATGAGGGAGGGAGATACAGGATTTTGACCCAGTAACAATGAACACTGAATTATTTCCAAGTCAGGATGGTGAGTAGCTTGGAGGTGCCCACATAAACTGTGGCCTGCCAGAGCAATTCCCTCCCCTCGCAGTGCTGCAGCCAACAGGGAACTGTTACTGACTCCCTATTTTTTTTTTGCTCCCTGTGCCACTCGCTGTCCCCTCCAGATGAATACTGTTCAAGGAGGTAAGCTGCCCATTGACTCAGTCATTACAAATCAAATCTGATAATAATTTAAGGTTCATTTAAAAGGCTTCTCACTAGCATACCAGCTCGGTTTTCAGGTGAGCCAAGTTCCTGTCACATTTAGTTTTGAATATATTCAAAGTCAGAAGGATTGTGATTTCTTTGGTGATATTTCTGCAGTCAGATTTGCCTGTGTTTTCTCATTTTTAGACTAAGTATTGTTATTGGGGTCTTTAATGGCACATGTACTGACATTGTTCGTAGTGACTTTTCTCGCACTATTTTCCACTCTTCACCACAGTCAATATGCAACTGGACTTTTTGGCGTCTTTGTTGTGCCACGGGAGCCAGAATTGACAACATTGCAGGGAGCTTCCAGTGTATTGGCTGCTGGTGCCATATTAAAAACCCAGCCGCATGTCAGTTCAGTCAGAACTACCTTGCATTGTCCTCTGAGAAATGCCTCAGAAAGGGGAGTGGATCCAGATAGGGACCCTTTGTTCTGGTAGATGGAGAATTCAAGAGGTGGCACATCCTCAACGCAGAAGACCCCCAGAGATATCCAAGGCAACAAATATATGTACCAGATGGGTTGGTACTGTCTCTCAGATCAGATGGAATGCACAGCAGTGCAGTTCAAAGGTCAGAGATGTTCTGTGCTCAGTAATGATAAGTGACACCATCTTCTCACTGCTACCTCACACTCAGTAACTCTGCCAGTGCATATGATCTTCACCAAGGTCCATGGACTACCAACCTCACCACTGCATGTAACATCTCCAATTCACGATTCTCACCCAACACATCCTGCACACAACCACTATCCCTTCCCGACTCCTGGCCAAATGGGTATGCAATCTACAGAGGCTGACAGCCTCCAGATAAGTGAAAAGTGAGTGTGGGTGAAGAAATTAAGCTCTAAGAGCCACTAAAGGGATGGTGAAGATGCAAGAGATGGCTATGTGCTTCTCTGCGCAAAGTGACCTGGAGGAACATGCAAGTTGTCTTTGTTCCTGGATCCAAAAATGAAATCCTGAACAGGTGAAGTGGATTCTGAGTTGGCTGTATAGTGAGGCTGGTATTTTGCAGCTGATGGTGACTTTGCTGGATCGTGTGTGGAGGAGGACACACTCTCCATGGAATATTCAAGGGCATGTGGTGAAGAGAATGGAAGCCGCTAGTAGTTAAGTAGTAATGTGTCTCCACCAGGAACCTCTCTGATTGTGATGTAGGGAATGGTCACCATTGAGTTTCTCAAGAGAGGGAGGGAGAATTGCAAGCTGCAGGCAAACAAGGGAAGTCAGGGTATGAATGAGAATTAAATACACAGAATAAAGGTCATCAGTATTATGAGTGAAATCCTGATCTCACCCGTGAAACCTTCAGGAGAAAATCAGAAGTAATTTCTCAAACACGAGAATGAGATGTTTTCTTCCTGCTGTTGCTTCCAACAGTTCTCAACATTACTCAAACTATGGGAATGTTTTACCCATCATTTCTCAGTTTCTGTCTGCGTGAGCTTTTCAAGATCAAAGTTTTAGTTGTTTGTCCTCTCAGTCGATGATAAATGGTAAAAAAAATGTGGTATCACAAATTATGGAATCAACAAAGTGACTTTAAAATGTTGCCATAGCCTGTGCAACAATATTCCTGTTGATCACAAATAATCTCCAGATTGAGAGTAACATGCATTCTAACTGATGTGTTTCAGCAATTTTTTACAGGACTCACATCTCAACACATGCTGTCACTCATGCTAAGTATTTTTTAAAAATACTTTTGGTCTTGATTATTCTTAGAATGACAATTGCACTTCATTTCGTTTGCCAAGTGGCAAGCAAAATATCATAGCTTTGGTAATGTGTGTGTAAAATTTTACATTATATATTTCAGAATGCTGAAGCCCTCCCCGGGAATTTGAAAACACGCTTGATAAAACTGCTTCAGCATTATCATTTACAGAAAATTGTCGACAAAGAAATGACACAACTCTGTGGGGAGCTGCTCGTTTAATCCGAACATCTCAAGTCAAAGAAGATAATTCTGATGAGATAAGAAGGGTCAGCTTTTCGTGAAACCTTCATTTTACAAACAGCCAGCAGAATGAAGGGTTCCTGCTCCAATTTCCAACAAATCTGATGTTTCTTTTCCAGTGGGGGGAGGTGGGGAGCAGAACGTGATTCACACAGATAAGAAAATTGAAGTCAAGAAGGCTGTTGAACTTAGATGATTATAAGTAGACCCCATTTTGGATGGGCCAAGGGTTTTGACACACAAGGTTTGTTCAGATTGAAATGCTGTTATGTACAAATGTCTTTCCTTGTTTTCTACCATCATGCGATGAGGCACACACCAACTAGACAGGTACCTTCATCTTCACTTCAACAAAGCTGCTGTGTTGAACATATCAATGTCTTGTCCACTTGAAACTTGTCACTCAAAGAGACACTGGGAATGGAAATAAAAAAGAACTGCAGAGCTGAGAGCTGCAACTGAAATAGTGAATAAGTAAAGCTAAAATGCTACTCAAGAGAAAACGACTGCAGCTTTTCTCCTGCCAGCTCCTCCACAAATGACAAGAAATATGAAGCAAAATTGCAAGTTCTTTCATGCACAATAGGAGAATTATGCAATAACTATGGGTTTGTTGGGCAAAACAGAACAAACACACATCACTGCATGTTTATTTTGATTGTTTCAATACATTTGACACAACAGTCCTGTCTGTAAGCAGAAAAAAACATGCAAAGTAGAACTTTTCGAAGATTTGAAGGCACTGTTGGAGCCCCAAATGAATGCCCTGTATGAATGGTGCATGTTCAATATTCAAGACAAAAAGGAAAAATGAGCCTAATGATCAATAATCTTAATTCACCTCAGAAACTCGGGAACTAAAAGATAAGCTGATTTCAGACAGAATCATCTTTGGGACAAGAGATTCTAATATGATGTTGCAACTACCAAAAGCAGAGAATCTGACTCTTAAAGAACTTTTAAACATGTGCAGATGCTTGAAGCTTGTAAATCAACAGCCACAGAGCATACATGGGAGAACAGGCAAGCCTGTCCACAATGCAGTAAAGAAGCTCAGGCATCTGCACATTGTTGATAAATATCCTACACCTTACAGATGCAACAATGATAACGAAAGGCAAGTGTCCATAGAAGAGCAACCTATCAACCAAGCTTGAAAGACAAGTCACAAATGATGTGGAATTCTTCACCGAAAGCAAAAGAAAGCATATCCAGTGTGCAAATAACAGCACATTAGCAGAAAGAAATGAAATCATTCTGCACTTAAGAGTTTAGCTAGGAAGCAGATGTATGGTCCTGTAAAAAACTGTAAAGGTGATTGTTACAAAGATATCAAGTAAGGATTCAGAGGAATCAAGTTTGGTGACGTGGAGATGTCAGATGAAGAGTCAGATATTTCAATGTAGACTGTATACTAGGTTCAGAGCATCAAATGTCTTTTAAAATTTACTCATTCATGGATGAGGGCATCGCTGGCTAGGCCAGCATTTATTGCCCATTCCTAATTGCTAGAAGGGCAGTTAAGAGTCAACCACATTGTTGTGGGTCTGGAATCACATGTAGGCCAGACCAGATAAGGATGCGGTCTCATCTGCACTGGGGAGAGAGGACATCAACATGTGAAACATTTTAGGGAACTCTCTGGGATACACACACCAAACAATCCCACCACCTTGTGGCCAACCACATCACTTCCCCTCCATCTCCCCAAGGAACACGCAAGTCCTGGGGCTCCTCCACCACCAAATCCAAGCTATATGACAACTGGAGGAAGAACATCTCATCTTCCTGCTTGGAACTCTTCAACCACACGGTGTCAACATCAACGGCATTATTTTCCAATTGGAGTCATAGAGATATACAGCACAGAAACAGACCCTTCGGTCCAACTCATCCATGCTGACAAGGTATCCCAACCCAATCTCAGCCCACCTGCCAGCACTCAACCAATAACCCTCCAAACCCTTCCTATTCATATACCCATTCAGATGCCTTTTAAATGTTGCAATTGTACCAGCATCCACCCCAATTCTGCTGGTTGCTCATTCCATACATGTACCACCCTCTGTGTGAAAAAGTTGCCTCTTAGGTCTCTTTTATATCTTTCCCCTCTCATCCTAAACCGATGCCCACTAGTTCTAAACTCCCCCACCCTAAGGAAAATACTTTGTCTATTTGTCTAATCCATGCCCCTCATAATTTTATTAAGGTCAATCCTCAGCCTTCGATGCTCCAGGGAAAACAGCACTAGCCTATTCAAACTCTCCCTACAGCTCAAATTCTCCAACTCTGGCAACATCCTTGTAAATCTTTTCTGAACCCTTTCAAGTTTCACAGCATCCTTCCAATGGGAAGATGACCAGAACTGCACACAATATTCCAAAAGCGGCCTAACCAATGTCTTAGACAGCCACATGACCTCCCAACTCCTGCACTCAATACTCTGACCAATAAAGGAAAGCATACCAGATGCCTTCCTCACTATCCTATCTACCTGTGAATCTACTTTCAAGGAGCTTTGAACTTGTACTCCAGGGTCTCTTTGTTCAGCAACACTCCCTAGGACCTTACCATTAAGTGTATAAGTCCTGCTAAGATTTACTTTCCCAAAATGCAATACCTTGCAATTATCTAAATTAAACTCCATCTACCACTTCTCAGCCCATCTGATCAAAATCCCGTTGTAATCTGAGGTAACCTTTTTCGTTGTCCACTACACCCCCAATTTTGGTGTCATCTGCAAGCTTACAAACTATACCTCTGAAACTCACATTAATACCATTTACAGAAATTACGAAAAGTAGTGGACCCAGTACTCCACTGGTCAAAGGCCTCCAATCTAGAAAATAACCCTCCACCACCACCTTCTGTCTTCTATCTTTGAGCTAGTTCTGTATCCAAATGGCTAGTTCTCCTTGTATTCCATGAGATCTAACCTTGCTCACCAGTCTCCCATGGGGAACTTTGTCGAATGCTTTACTGAAGTCCATATAGATCACATCCACCAGTCAGCCCTCATCAATCCTCTTTGTTACTTCCTCAAAAGTCTTAACCATGTTTGTCACACATGATTTCCTTCACACAAAGCCATATTGACTATCCCTAATCAGTTATTGCCATTCCAAATACATGCACATCCTATCCCTTGGGATTCCCTCCAACAACTTGCCCACCACCGACGTCAGGCTCACTGGTCTATAGTTCCCTGGCTTGTCCTTACCTCCCTTCTTAAATAGTGGCACCACATTAGCCAAACTCCTGTCATCCAGCACCTCACCTGTGACTATTGATGATACATATATCTCAGCAAGAGGCCCAGCAATCACTTCCCTAGCTTCCCACAGAGTTGTAGGGTATACCTGATCAGATCCTGGGGATTTATCCACTTTTATGCATTTCAAGACATCCAGCACTTCCTCCTCTGTAATCTGGACATTTTTCAAGATGTCACCACTTACTTCACTACATTCTACATATTCCATGTCCTTTTCAACAGTAAACACTTATGCAAAATACTCATTTAGCATCTCCCCTGTCTCCTGAGGCTCCACACTAAGGCTGCCTTGCTGGTCTTTGAGGGGTCCTATTCACTCCCTAATTGCCCTTTTGTCCTTAATGTATTTGTAAAAACCCTTTGGATTCTCCTTAATTCTCGTTGCCAAAGCTATCTCATGTCCCCTTTTCGCCCTCCTGATTTCCCTCTTAAGTATACTCCTACTGCCTTTATACTGTT